>NC_051061.1:24735783-24780783 GCF_904848185.1 Acanthopagrus latus
CCAGTTCTCTCAGACAGTAACAGATTACTGATAAACTTCCAGCTACATGTTACTGTGATACTCAGATTACTTTCTGATGGATGTGCACGTCAGATCCTGTTTTATTTCACGAGCTTCAGTAACTGAATGTGAGGCTTCGCTCGCTGCTGCCGCTGCACCAGCGTGAGGGAACGTACGTACGTAACGTAGGTTTGTTACACACGTACGTTATGACAGATGACAAACTCTGTTAATATTTCACAGAATGTTCTCGTCTGCTAACAGATGCAGTCTAATGTCTGTTTGTGTGTCTGTTTGTGTGTCGCAGCACTCAACGCTGTCACGTAAGTTTGTGGAGGTGATGACTGAGTACAACACCACGCAGTCCAAGTACCGCGACCGCTGCAAGGACCGCATCCAGAGACAGCTGGAGATCAGTGAGTGCACAACACACACACACACACACACACACACTGCAGCAGAACCGATACCATAGTGTTGTGTTAGTGTGTCGTTGTGTTTGTTTGGCTTCAGAAAGTTACAATAAATTCTTCACTTCAGTTTGGAACATGATGCAGATCCACTTCCAGCCCAACAGCACGTCGGCGCTGACGGTTCTAAGACTCCACGTTCTTGTTTTGTTTCCTGTGTGTCACATGAGGCATCATGGATCTGAGGTTCTGCCTGGTTCTGCCTGGTTCTGCCTCAGGTGTTCTCAGCTCTGAACCTTCTCTGTGTTCTGTCTCCAGCTGGGAGAACCACCACTAATGAAGAACTAGAGGACATGTTGGAGAGCGGCAAGCTGGCCGTCTTCACCGATGATGTAAGTCCCTCTGACCCGAGCCGCTCTGCATCCATGACTCTCTGACTCCCTGACGGTTCTGACAGTTCTGACTCCTGACGGTTCTGACTGTTCTGACTCCTGATGGTTCTGACTGTTCTGACTCCTGACGGTTCTGACTCCTGACTGTTCTGACTCCTGATGGCTCTGACTGTTCTGACTCCTGACGGTTCTGACTGTTCTGACTCCTGATGGTTCTGACTGTTCTGACTCCTGACGGTTCTGACTCCTGACTGTTCTGACTCCTGACGGTTCTGACTCCTGACGGTTCTGACTGTTCTGACTCCCTGACGGTTCTGACTCCTGATGGTTCTGACGGTTCTGACTCCCTGGTCACCTGATGGCAGGCAGGATGATGGGGGAGCTCTTATTTTGATGGGGTGTCCTCATGTTACCATTAGTACTTTCAAATTAAAAGCTCACACATATGCAGACGCCAAGCTTCCGTCACATGACCCGATGTTGTGGTCAGCGGTCCAACGGCTGTCACTGAGCTCCTCTGGTTGAAGCCACACCCACCTATGATGTCACAGTGCACTAACAGTACTTCAGCCAGTGGAGCTCAGCTGGCGTCAGGCTCGGTTCTAACAGGTGAGTGAGCCGAACGCTTTGGTCACATGACACCAACAGAAAACAGAAGCAACAGGAAGTCTGATGTCACGACCACATTTAACACCAACAGAACCAGAAACAGAACCAGAAACTGATTTGCACGTTAGTACTGAAGCCGACGGCTGCAGACATTTTGTTTAGACGCCTGTCAAGACACGTAAATATATTTTTAATTGTGAATGAAGATTCTTAATTTTTTTTTTTTAATTAGAAGCTGTAACATCACGTCTCTGTCGCCTCCTGCAGATCAAAATGGACTCTCAGATGACCAAGCAGGCTCTGAACGAGATCGAGACCCGACACACCGAGATCATCAAGCTGGAAAACAGCATCCGCGAGCTGCACGACATGTTCGTGGACATGGCCATGCTGGTGGAGAGCCAGGTGGGTGCCGTGACGCCGCTGCAGGTGTGTGTCAACTGTTTGATGTCACCTGCTCACCTGTGTGTGTGTGTCCTCAGGGAGAGATGATTGACAGAATTGAGTACAACGTGGAGCACTCCGTCGACTACGTGGAGCGAGCCGTGTCCGACACCAAGAAGGCCGTCAAATACCAGAGCCAGGCCCGCAAGGTACCACGACCTCAACAACCAATCACAGAGCTGCATCAGAGGCACATGACGTTTGTGATGAGGATGTCGTTTACATTATATTCTCTCGTCACACCCTGTGTGCTTCCTGTCGCCCTGCAGAAGAAGATCATGATCATCATCTGCTGCGTCATCCTGGGCGTGGTCCTGGCGTCGACCATCGGCGGCACGCTGGGCTTCTAAGACGCTCCGCCATCTGCCGCTGTGATGACCGACACCGACCGACCGTCTGACCGCCAGCAGAGAAAAGAAACACCAACGACGACAACAACACAAAAACTTGAATCACAAATGCAAGACAGATAACCAATCAGCTAGGAGAGATAACAATCCAATCACAGATAGAGGAAACACGCGGGGGTGGGTCCAAAACACAAAGACAAAAAAAACACACAATAAAAATGCCATCACATAAATAATAGCTGACAAATACAACGTATACAAAAAGAGGGTACAGATAAACCTATTTATTACAGATGTACATGTAAATGTATGAACATATGAAGCAACACATGTTAGAACATGTAAAAAATGATAATATGACATTTACTTGTTTGTTTGTTTGTTTTGCTTTTTTTTTCTTATTTTTTAACGGTTTCTTTCGTTTTCGGAGTCTCCGGACGGTGACGGTGCCGCCACTGGCCCGAGTTCTGCAGGACCAACGTTCCGCCTCCAAACTTTATTAAGTTCCTGAAATGTATTTCTTAGTCCAGATTCTGGAAGCTTCCAGAACTCTGCGCCCCAAAATGTTCCGTTCCTGAACGCAGCACGGACAGAAGGAGCGCGAGCTTCTGGAACGCCAGATCGTTGTGGAACGTCGTCCTGCAGGACGAGCGCCCGCCGGCTCTGGTAGAACCAACCTTGTCCCCGTGTTTCTGGGAGGGAGGGACCGACCTCGCTGTTGGCTCGCCACCTCTTTAGACCACCTCTCATTGGTTGCTCACTCCTGTCATTCACCTCAGTCAGCCTATTAAATTGGCCTCGACGGGCAAAGGCCGACCTGCCACCATTAAAGAGCGGGCGGGACGGAGCGTGACACGCCCGCCCGCTGAGCTGCCAGCCGATTGGTTGGTGGAGCGCCGTGTGGGGGGAGGGGGGCGTCAATACGCCGTGGCAGGTGTCCACAACAACAGCCTCCCCTTCTGTCACACCTATCTGACCAAAGAGCAGGGGGAGGGGCCTCCGGTTTTCTTGCTGAATTCGATTGGCCAGCTGCAGAAAACGTGATGTTTGACTGACAGGTGAACGGTGGGGGGGTAGGAGGAAGGTTTAAAGGAGGGTGGGAGGAGTCGGAGGGTCAATCTATGCAGTTTAGATGAGAGGAAGAAGACTCGTCCCGCCTCCTCCGCCCGAGATAGCCAATGAGGATCGGGGTTCAGCGCACTGAAAGGCTCGTCGCGGCGTCCGCCGGGCGTCGTCTCCGAGCCGTCACAACTGTTCTTCCGGAAGATTCTAAAAAATGAAGAGAACACTTTAAAAAGTAAAGAAGAAAAATGAACTAAAACAGGACAATAAATAAAACTAACAAACAAGCTCGACGACAAACGAGTCGGACAGAAGACGTAGAAGCCGAAGCTGCTGGCGTCGCCCTGGTTACCTGAGTGTCGTGGTTATATCGTTGCTTTCTGTTTCTTAATGGGGAACGTTTGTTGCTTCGTTGTTCCGTGGTGCTGCTGTTTTAGTGCGTGCGTGCGTGACGTGTCCCGTGACGTATCGGCCTGACATCATTTAGCGGTTACTGTTAGCCTGTATGGTTTGATGCATCGTTTCCTCCCTGCGTCCCTCCATCTCCTGCCTGAGTGTGTTTTGGGATCGTGATGTTTCATTCACACCATTTAAATGCCTGAGTTGCACAGGTGCTACTGAACAGGTGAGGCTTTTCCTATTGGTGGATTTCCTCTGTGGAAGGTGGAACATGTGACACACACACACATTTACATACATTTACAGAAGAGCACGTGCATGAACACCTCATACACACCCTCACCGGACAGTCCACCTCTACATACACTTCAACTTTCCCTGTGTTACGTCTCCGTGCTCGTGTTAGCCGGGTCGCTCTGCATGCTGTAGCGTTAGCTTGTGTGACGTGTAGGTCGTGTAGAAGCTGCTTGTTGGAGCTTGTACAAGTTTTCTGCTCTTTTCTATTGTCAGAGACGCTTCCTGTGTGTCGGAGCAGTGTGGAGGACGGACATGTTGGAACATCTGACCACGAGGTTCCTCATTAGCTTTTTTCTAGCATGTAAAGTATCGAGTGTTTTACAAACATGGAGCAGAACACAGAATGTAAATCTTTTTAAAATGTTCACAGTCTTTATCAGGTCGCGTTAGCAGTCGCTGTGTTTCTGCACAAAGAGTTCACTCGGCTCTCATCAACACAAATGACAGAAAGTAAAGCTAATCTGAAACAGTAGAAAATGTAACTCGTTATCACAGTAATCAGAGCACTGAGTGAACCTCGACACTGCTCCAGGCGGGTCAACGTGTGCGTCACAGTTCAGGACTTCGTATGTTGTACAAGCATGTTCTGTTTGGTTCCCGTTAACGTGGTGTGTGTGTGTTGAGAAGTCGAACGTGTGTGTTGACCCGACCCGGACACGCGGTTGCGTCCAACAGTCTTGTGACTCTGGCTTCAGATTGGTTTAAGGAGGACGGGTCGTCTGCGTTCAGGCGCTGTGATACGGAGGCTCGTCTCCTCTGTTGAGGCCGGCGCTGGACGGACCTGAGCCGTTACATCACAATCACTGTCAGGGGAACAACAACCACAAAGACTACCTTAAACTCCACGAAGTCCGTCTACACTTTACTCGATGTCGAAGCAATAAAGTCCGTTTGTTATAGTTAAGTTTCATTTGACATGTTAGCTGCTAGCTTGCTGTGTCTAGACTCTACTGACAGACTGTGGAGCTGCCGACGTGAAACTGTTCTGGATCAGAGAAGATCTGGTTCTTTAATAAAGATCCAGTTTGCAGCTCTATGGCTCTGAAAGACTCTGACGAGAAGCTAACGTGACGTTAGCAAACAATCAAAGCCGTCACGGTGGCTGCTGGTCACAGATACTCGCAGACACGATGACGTAGTTGTTGCTTTGTTGAACTTGTGTGTTTTCTTGGGAGTCATAGTTGTTAGCGCTGTTAGTCGTAGATGTCGTGATGCTGTGTAGTCGCTAGATTAAATAAAGGGCGAGGATTCAGAGCCTCAGGTTTGGAGAAGAGCGGAGGAGGGAGTTTTTATTTTGTTCTTTGACTTCCCAAAACCAAAACTTAACTTCTGTGTTCACCAAAGCTTAGCAAACACCCCGACCTGTCCCAGCAGCAAGATCCAGTAGATGTTTGTTGAAACTGATCGTCAGTAGATTTAGGATGATTTAGCACTTTTCTCTGCTGTTGTGTTGTCACGGCTACGTTCTGTCTCTGAGTGGTTTTAGATGGTAGAACTCTGAATCTGCTACCCGATCGATGTCACGTTTGCCCGTTAATCAAATGCTTGACTACGTTTCCCAGGTGTCTTTGGACTTCTTTAGAGCTCTGCTTCATTTTGGAAATCCAGGAAACTAAATCGACTAGCCTGTTGGCTGTTTACAAAGTCAGTACATTTAACCTTCACCAATCACAGCGCCCCATTCATCAGACATTACATCACAAAGTCAGCCGCACAGTTTCAATTCAGCTCCATGTTCTCGATGGTCGATGGTTGTCAAGGTGACGTCACGGTTGTTGCAGCAGTCTTGCGATGATTCGGCGGTGAAGATAAATCAGCGATGCGAGGAAGCCGTCGTAGCACCAGCCAGCTTGTTGACACTGATGTTTCTTTACCATATCTTTGTTCGTTTTCTGTAAAGTTCCCGTTCCTGTCGGGTAGCCATGATTCCTGCGCTGCCGCCATCCTCCCGCGACAGAAAACACGGACAAACATCACCAAACCACAAACGCATTAAAGTCAGTGAGGTGAAGGTTTGTCCGGGTGTTCGGTCCTCCGTCCTCTCGTCTTCCCTCTTTGTGTTGTAGTTGTTTGGTTGTACAAAAAGACGGCGTTGAGGTCCGGGAGCCTGACCCGCCCGTCCCGTCGTGTGTAATAATAATGATAATAATAATAATAATAATAAAAAAGGCATGCAAAAGCGTTGTGGAGTTTGCATGATGGTGTTTTTTGTACCCCAACCCCGACCTGCCCCCCATGTCGTGCACTTTACTGTTCACTGGACCGATCTCTGGTTAGCACGTTAGCACGTTAGCTAACTGGACTCATTCCTTCTCGATCTGTAGTCTTTTAAAAATGAGCACATGTTGGCGCTTTCTTTGACATTTGGAGCAGGTTGATATTTACATTTTTAAACATGGTCGCCCTCAGCATCCTGCTTCCCTCCATGACATTGACCTCCACGCCTCCCGCTAGGTCGCCCGCCGCTCTTACCAGCGGATATGTGTTTGTTTGCGTTCCTGTTTTGTTGTCGTGGAGGAAACCTTCGTCCAGCGGCCCGTGTGTGTGAGCATGCCTCCCTTCCTCCTCAGTGAAACAAGTGTGGTGCATTAACGCGTGAGTGTGTGTGTTTGTGTCGGAGCAGCACGAGTTTGTTTTGATGTGCGAAGCGCCGATCGCAGGTCCACGGGTCGATCGCAGGTCCACGGGTCGATCGCAGGTCCACGGGTCGATCGCAGGTCCACGGGTCGATCGCAGGTCCACAGGTTGCAGCCGTTTGATTAATTCCACTTTGTTGTTTTTGGAAATTGTGACCGATGTGAAGAGAAAAGAGATCAGACACAGTTCTGACACCATGATCACTGTTATTATTCTATTTATTGAAATTCAAACCAAAGTGTTTTTTGCCCTCCCCTCATGTGTTCTCAAAATGTTCGCCGCTAATATCAAAGAGCACAACGCGAGTCAAGTTTACACTGAGATGTTCGTCACAAATGATTAAAGAAATCCATCCAATGCTACTGTCACTATAGAAACAAAAGCCCAGCCCCCTGCCCACCACCAGCCCTCACTGCATGTTGGTCTGTCCGCCAATCAAACCGCTACGATAGTTATCTCACGCCACAACAACGATGTCTGCCTCCACAGTCGCTCCTTTCCTTCTCACCTGTAGATGTTAGATTGTGGTCTGATTAGTGGAAATATGACACATAATCATCTGTGAAAAAGTTAGCAGACGTTCACTTCTCCTCCACTTGAGGTGTAAACGGAGACAACGGTGGTGCTTTCTTCTTCTCTTTGTTGATTAATTGCTGTTTTTCTTGTTACTTTGATGGGGGTTTTTTGTACAGCTTGTTTATGAGTCTGACTTCACACCACAGGATCAGCGCTCCTCTGCAGGGCAGGGTTAGAGTTTGGCTAGCTAGCTTAGCGCACATGGCTAACAGTCGACAGAAGCCACATCTCCTCTCCAAAGTCTGACATTACAAATGGAAATTAAAAATTACAAATTAACGGGGAATAGTCAGTCAGGTAAACTACAATGAAGCAGTGCCAGCTAACAAGGCTTTGCCTCATTGTGATCATCATGACTGACCGCACATTTAGCAATGAAACGTAAACATGTGGAGAGTGTTTGGAAAGGTTAGCTAGCTATCAAGACTGTACCTTTAAATTCTCTAAACTGAAGACCTTGTCTCCTGTAAGCTAATGCTAGTTAGCTAACATTAGCCACGTGGGATAAAGAGGTCGTTTATTCTTCACTTCATTATTCTGACTCGTTCTCATGCTAATCTTTTATGTTATTTGCACTAAACCAATCAGTATAAAAGTACATATCTGTCCCAGCGGCTAGCTTAGCATTGGACTGTAAATGATCTTATGACGAGCAGTTCCAGCTCCCACAAACCTGCAGCGAGCCTGTTCCTGTGTGCGAGGACGACTGCAGCCTTGTCAACTGAAGTCACATATACGGAAGAATATATATAAATCTTACACCAACATACTGCGTTTCTATAACTGTATGTACGTGGCTGCGTAGCCATTTCTGCTTCTGTCAGCTGTGTACAGTTTTTGTCAGAGCGGGGCGCAAAAAGCAGAAAAAAATCATCTGGAGAGAGTTTGTGTGCGACACCAAGACTCCAAAGATTGACTTACCGTTAGCTGTTAGCTGTTAGCTGTTAGCTGTTAGCTGTTAGCGTGAGTGTGGAAGTAACATGGCGTCTTGTTCTACACACAAGTGACTTATAGTTCACCATGTGGACTCAACACGCTCCAGTTGCTTCTTCAGACACGAACAGATCCGAGCAGGACCGAGACGACCCAGTCAGTCATGATTTTTTGTTCCTCCTTGTCGGACGATTAAACTCTTCTCTACGATGATTTTTGTCTTCCTGAAACCATTTTCCAAAACCAAAACCTGTTCAGTGCCCTGCTCTGGATGATGCTCACCTGAGATGTTTGTTTGTTTGTTGTGGCTCGACCTGCTCTCGTCAGCTGCGACTTGATATTGTTGTTTCTGATTTGTTTTTATGTGAAGCTCCGCCCACACGTCCTGCTGCTCTCCTATTCGTCGAGACAGTATTTCAGTTGATCAGTGTTTTTTTCCCTAGTGGGAGGGGTGGGATGAGTCAGGGGGAGGGGCCATGAAGACAGACCACGCCCACATGGTCTCTGCCATAGCAAGTAGGAAGGACACTTAAATAACATTGTTATTATCATTATTATTGTTCTTATTATTACCATAAATGACAAATAAAATGCAGTAAAACATTTGCAAAAACCCAGAAGGAGAACGAACGGCTTCACACAAAGTGATCAAACTAACAGAAACTTTAAAAAAGGAGGTGATGACGATTCTATAATAGCAATGATTTAAAGAAGTACAAAAGGAGTTATGTTATCATAAATAATAGTAGTAATATTGAATATTGAATGCTCGCAATTTTGTCAAACTGAAACTGGATTCTTTGTGTTATGTAATTATTGTAAATAACTTCAAAGAGAGAAAAAATGACTTGCATGTCTATGTATAAATCTACTGAGATATCTATTCCAGTCAAAGTTGACCAGAAGTTCGATCTCTGTCCTTTTTTGACTTTCCCCTCGAACATCGCCGGTCCTCGCCGCCACTCCTCGACTCGCCCGTGTCGTCCGTCCTCTTCTTATCCCGTCGACGTGATGAGAGACGACGGCAGAGAGAAAGAGAAACATTCTTCCAGCGTCCTCATCCGCCATGATCAGCTCAGAAGCTGCGTTCACACCAGACGCTGAATCGCCTCCACGCCAAGAAATTGTGCGTTTCCTCGCCGTCAGACACAAACCGAGGAACGCCGTCGTTGCTTTTCTTGTCTTGAGAAGTGTGTCAGCAGGTGTGAGCGCAGCCACGACCACACCTCCGTCATCACCCCAGCTCCAGAGGCTCCGCCCACTGGCTCCTCTGATGAAAGTGCTTCCCTCCATATTAGGAAAATTAACCCCGCCTCCAGGGCTTTTCAGGCCGCGCCCCCTGACCTAAAGCCCTGTAAGCAGGTTTCCAAACTCTCTCTCTCTGTCTGACTCTATGTCTCTCGCCCACAGCTAGCTAGCCAAACTACGTACCCAAATCTTGTTCTCTCCGCCTGCCTGCTTCCCCAGAGATTAGCCTGCACCCGTCAGAGGACAGACCTTCTGCTTGTTAGTAGCCAGATCCTGTTCGCTTGCGTTAGCATTAGCCTCAGGTTGCTAACAGTTTGACTGGCATAAGCAGCTCAATTTTGTTTATCGTGACAAAGATGTGTCGCAGCGCCGCGCTGCTTATATCCGTCAACACATCCCAACGTTCAGCTTCAGAAGCAAGACGTTGATTTTAAAGTCTGAACGCTCGGCAGACATCTTGTCCTCGTCTTCACGTGAGCCCACTGCTGGAAACACAGAAACATCGGCTTCCTGTTTCCTGAATACAAGTTTATCTGACGTGATCTTTGTCTCCGGATCAGGAACGCCAGCTTTAAAATGCTTTGGGAACTTGTTTCTGCGCTCGCTCGGCCCTCCTGACTTACCTCAAAGCTCCACTGCCGTCTTCCTTCTACGTGGCCATTCCATCGTTTTGTCCTTGTGTGCGTCCTGCAGCAGGTCGTAGCTTCAGTTTCTCAAAGACGTCGAAGCGCAAAAGATCAGATCGAAGCTCTCGTTTCTCTCTGAAAAGGTTTTACCGAAGTTAAACAAATGATATGAGCGTTGTCCGAGCGCAGCCTCGTGCCTTCGACAGGTTTGAGGAAAGCGGTCCCTCCAAGAGTCGCCACCGTAACTCGGCTGTCTCTCGCCTCCCACAGGCCTACCGTAACAAAGTGTGCAATATTCTGAGAAAAAAGGGCTTTCCTTCTCATGCAGAGGCGTTCAGGCCCGGCCGCGACGCTCCCGCCTCCTGCAGGAACTCCACTGACAAAACCCGCCCATTTCAGACGCCGTGAATGCCGTCCGGAGCGTCCGACCCAGAGGACGTTAAACATTAGAGAAGCTGTCTCGGGGGAAACGGCAGACGGGAGGTCAGAGAAGATATTTAGATGTAAACTCTGAGCAGAAGAGGACAGAACTTCGCTCTGCAGACGCAACTTTGACCGGAAATGCAACTTGTGTCCCGTTTTTTTTGTGTGTGTGTATGTGTGCGTAGCGTAATGTAAAAGCGATCTGTCCCCCCCCCCCCCCCGATGCCCCTCCCCTCTAAAAGAAACACCCTCCCCCTGCCTCCCCCGCCCTGTCCCCCCCTCCTCCCCCACTCTCGTACTGCTGTTGGCTGTTCTGTTTAGTTCATGTGACGTGCCAGTATTCCCCCCCGACTCTCCCCATCTGCCCCTCATCTCCCCCCCACTCCCCCCTCTCTCTCTTGCTCTCTCTCCCCTCCTCCTCCCCCCTCTCTCTCTCTCTCTTCATGGATCTTTAAGATGACAACTCTATGCAGATGCTGTCTTTTATAAGTGTGTCAAAATTTTAATTTAAAATAAAAACTTAAAAAAAAACAAACCCTGACAGACATATTGAAATGATAACAAAAAATGAATAAAGAAAAGGATTGTTCAGTGTAAACGTGTTGCCGCTGTCATCTTTATTGCTTTGTGTCTTTTTTACTCATCAAACCAGCAAATCAGCAGGAACGTAAATAAATGCATGTATTATAATGCTCCAGTAGCCCGATGCTAACAGCTCCTGTAGCCCGATGCTAACAGCTCCTTCAGCCTGGTGCTAACAGCTCCTGTAGCCCGATGCTAACAGCTCCTTCAGCCTGGTGCTAACAGATCCTGTAGCCCGCTGCTAACAGCTCCAATAGCCCGATGCTAACAGCTCGGTGCTAACAGCCTGATGCTAACAGCTCCTTCAGCCTGGTGCTAACAGCTCCTGTAGCCCAATGCTAACAGATCCTGTAGCCCGCCGCTAACAGCTCCAGTAGCCCGATGCTAACAGCTCCTGTAGCCCAATGCTAACAGCTCCAGGATGTTGATGAATTTAGCTTTAGCTCAACATAATGTTCCTGCAGGTGCAGCGGTATATGAAACCTGTGAATGTCTCTGATCCACATAATCACCTCCAGAACCTCAACATTACATCTGCATTTTACCAGGAAGTGAAGTCAGCGCCGACAGGAAGAGCAGACAGAAGTCCAACTGAGACTGAAAACCAAAGAGACGTCAGACGGTGTAGAAACAGGATTTATTTATAAAAACACAGAAGAACAGAGTCGTACAGATCATCACAGCAGCTCCACACTTCTCTTCTCTTCTCTTCTCTTCTCTTCTCTTCTCTTCTCTTCTCTTCTCTTCTCTTCTCTTCTCGTCCTGGTGGAAAAACTCAACTGAGGAAAGAAAATCAGGAGGAGAAACTTCATGTTTCAGAGGTGAATGTTCACCTTTGTTCAGCTTCAGTTCTGACGATGGTCCTGATTCTGTCAGCTGACACCAGGTGAAGTGTGACGGAGGGACTTTTTTAATGGCGGATGAATCTACATGTGTTGTATTTGTGGCATCAGGACTGTGTGTGTGTGTGTGCTTGTGTGAAAACAATAAAACACTGGTGTTCCTATGCAGTGATGCGTTCAGGCTCATCCTCCTCCAGCTGCTGGTGAGTCAGTTCGTTACAGTAGAAATCATTCTAATCTACAGTTATTTGTGTTGTTTACATATAAAAGCTGAAACAGACGTACGACAACAACACATCATCAACCCAACGTCTACTGCTACGTTCTACCGGTCGATCTACCACTGCGCCATTCTGCATCCCCGCCTGCAGCGTGCAGGCTGAACTTTGAGTCCGATGTGAAGCTGAAAGCTTTGACTTGATTACTGACTGATGAGTCTGCCGGACGCAAACGATCAGAGTATCATGTAGAATAAATCTCACGATCTGATCGACAGAAAGTCTGTACACATTTACATTTTGTTCAAATCAAAACTTAATTATGAAAATGAAAATTACCAGAACGACTCAGTTTCTCCTGATGAAAGATCTTTGTGTTGAGCTCTTCTGTGGTTAAAGTTTCCAGATGTTAATTCTGTTTAAATTTATTGTGGTTAAACTTTGATCCAGTTCTGTAAATGTGGCGGCTGTAGCTCAGAGGTCGAGCCAGCGCCTTGTTACCAGAAGGTCGCTGGTTCGATTCCCCTGGTCTGCAGGTGGCACGTGCCGTCATGTAAGAATGAATTACTGTACGAACAGTTTCATCAAAACTGTAACTTTTGTTAGTTTCTCATATTTGCAGAATCACCAGATGCTTGTTATTCACCGCTCATTACGAGTCCATGACAACGTGTCAGGTTTGTGTCTGCAGCGTCCAGGTGTGCACAGCTGCAGGTGTGAGGAGGGGACACAAAATGGCCGCCGCGATGACTGATAAACCAGCTGAAGTTTAGAAAAGTGATGAATGGCGGCATTCACGTCAGTTCTGATTCTATGTCTCAGTAGTTTGAACCTCCAGCAGGCTCCACCACAGAAGAAGAAACAGGCGTGGCTGCTGTCACACCTGGTCAGCAGGTGGCGCTGTGAGGGAAACAATCCACCAGCTGACTGTTTCTATCATGAAGAGTTTATAAGAACTATCTGTCTGATAATCATTGTTCATCATTAATATTCAGTCTCATTGAAAACCAGAATAATGACGTCATCAGATGTTTGTCAGGACACAACGATGATCAGGTGATTATATTATAATTATTAGACACTTCATTTCATAATAATTAGCCATAACTGAGTTTTTCATTGAGAAACAGTAATTAATCTCATAATCATTGTTTTTACTTTTCATTATTCTGAGATAGTATCTGATAATTATGAGAAACATGAATGTGACACACTGAATGTGTATGTGATGAATGTCATTATGAAACGTCTCATCATAAAGAAACACTGATGACGACTTCCTTCTAATTATCAGATAACAAATGAGAAATATTATACTTATTAAATATTATCTCAAACATAAAGTTCAAATATATAAATTTGATTTAAGTCACAATTAATTTTGACAGTTTTTCATAATTAATGAGCACATTCATGTTTACATTAACTCAAACATTAAAAACATTAAAAACATTTCTCACATTAACTTTTGAGATTATTAAACACAGAATAGAAAAAAACATGGTGGATTTTATTCTGGGGGGTCGGTAAAGGATCTAATGTTTGAATCAGACAGAAGTGTGCTGATTGGCTGATCGGCTCCGACAGGTGAACTGAGGCCACGCCCTCCACCTGTTGCCTGTGAAGAACCCAACCCTCCGTGATCGTCCCTGAACGCCTCACATAGAGACGACGTCCTCACCCTCCTTCAACATGTGGCTCAGTACAAAAGTTCACAGGTTTGATTCCATCGCTCTTTTTTACAGGTTCTCTCTGGCTCACCTGAAGGCATCTTCCACAGAATACACGTCCTCAGCTTCAGGTAAGCAACACGTCTGAACACAACACACAAGCATAAAGACACAAATGTCCTCGTTTCAGGTCCACGACGTCCTCCAGGTCCCATTGTCTTTCATGTTTCACAGTCTGACCCTGAACGCACCACGGAGGTCGTCACACAGATGATCCATGAAGACGATCAGAGATGTTCGTGTGACGTCAGCCTGAGAATCTCATCAGGGACAAAGCGGCAGTCTGAAGGTGTGACGCCTCATTCTAAAAGATTCAGAGACGTAATCTTACAATTATACAAATTCAGAAATATCAAGTGATCAATATATCAGATTATGTGTTTACATATTGGTTTGTGAGGGTAAACTGAAAGATCAGAAGTCACATGATCCAAAAACTCCAGAGATGCTTTTCAATCAAAGTTTTTCTGTTTGCCTACATTACTACATTACCCATCAGCCTCAGCTGCTGTTGCTATGGTGATGAAGCCAGTCAGGCGTCTCTCAGAGAATTCAGAATGTCTGAGAATGAAACAGATTTCTAAACACACCTTGAATGCATCTGATTGATGTCTGTAAGTGAAATGCATCCTGGGAGTCGTAGTTGACTCGTCATATTTTACATTTGCCACAGTGAGCTTCATTTTGAAGCAGCTGAGTTCAGGTTTCGATGGTTTTCAGGTCAAATGTTCCAGAGGAATCGTGAAGCTTCTCTCAGTGGTTCAGTTTCCTCTGAGACTTAAACCTGAACTGGACCGGACCGGACCTCTGCAGGGACGAAGGGTTTTGAGGTTCTTCAGCCTGTTTCAGGACGTTCAGCTGAAAGGTCTGGAGGGGACGGCGAGGAAGGCAGATGACGTCCCCCTTGATAGTGGCGGACCCCGCCAGTGCACCTTCATGTGGTGCCTCAGGTTGGACCGGGACGAGAAGCGCTTGTCACACTGCTGGCAGGAGAACGGTTTCTCCTTGGTGTGGATGCGGCGGTGGCAGACGAGCGCCGTGGACACCCTGAAAGACTTGCCGCAGTCAGGGCAGCGGTACCGTTTGGGCTCGGTGTGGATCCGGCGGTGGTTCTTGAGAGACATCAGGTTGGGGAACTCCTTCTGGCAGGAGCTGCAGAAGTAGGTCCCGGTCTTGTGGCTGTTCTTGTGGTTGAGCAGGGAGCTGGCGTGGCGGTACGAGCGACCACACTGACTGCAGACGAAGCTCCTGGAGCTGCCGGTCGAACTCGCCGGGCTGAGATCTGAGAGACGGACAGACAGACAGCAGGGTTTAGTTCAGATGAGCTGATTCAGACCTCGAAGATCACAGAAGACACATGAACGATAACAGCGTCTAAATACAACCTGAAGAGTCTCTGATCGATCAGGTTTGTGTCGTTCTACAACACGATCATTAATGTTGCTGCAGGATCGTCGACTGTGTGTCGATGTGTCATGTGATTCACAGACAAGACCAACAAAATACTGCGATGAGAGAAGTTCTGTTCCAGTTGTGTTGCTGCACTGATTCTCCTGCTGCTGTCGGGGAGAAAGATGCTCCGGCTTGTTTGTATTTCTTTAAACCAATCACCATCTAGAGCAGCGTAAAACCCAGGATGCACCTTTGGTTCATTAAGGTGCATAACCTAAAGTCCAGTGATAGATCAAGACCTGGTGCCTACATTACCCACAATGCAACTGAGCCACTGAGTGACATCACTGGAGGCAGATGACATGCAGCTTCCTCTGGAGCCACAGAAGACTTTATATTACTGAAATGAAAAGGCTGCTTGTTTGTTTTTTGTTCGTACCGTTAGCGAGCATGTTAGCATTAGAGTATCGTGCTAATTTTAGCGCGCAGTTGCTAGCTACATCCACTGAGCCCGACCCGACCCGTCTGAACCCAGAACATGTTCTAGTTAAACCTTCAACAACCAGACGTCTGCCAGCGTCTCAACATTCAGCAACCTGTTACCAGGTGAACCGTTAACACAAGAGCAGTTCACCTGTGACGCCTCCTCACTGTTGTGACATCTGAAGAAAATAAATCATACAAATCTTTTAGTTAAATCTGCACTGAGGAACAAACCTGCTTCTCACACCAAGACCAGAACACAGGAGCCAGCACAGTTGGAGGTCCGGTCCAGTTCTCCCAGTCTGAACACAACTGTTGATTCAATGTGTTCAGTTCTAGGAAGTAAATCTAAATCCGGCATCTGCAGCCATGAAACAGCTTTTCAGAATAAAACAAAGTCGTGTGTTTAATTAAGGAGCGCTTCAGTTTACAACCAAACAACAATAAAGTGATAAAGAGATTATCGGGTCAACTCCCGAGACGGCGCTGAGCTGCGTGACCGAAGGATTTCATCAACACTGTCTGTACTCGCCAGCGCATGATTGTTCCAAATGTCGATGTAGATCGACATAAAAGTCGCATCAAACCCACCTTGGTTGTTCACACTGACCTGGGTCTGATTCAGGACCACGTATGGAAGTGGTCTAAATCTTTTGAGTGTTCACAACTACTTCTGAAGAAGACTGACCTGGTCACCAGACCTCAAAAAAATCAGACTGTAGCCTGCAGTCTGAACAGGGTCTAGATGCTTGTTGACACAAAATGGCTGCTGGTTTGTGTCTCTGACTGCTGTTCCTGTGGATTATCACGTCTTTGTGTGTAATAACCCTTTATGGCAGATTTGTCAGACAGTAAAATTAAAAACTTGACCAGGCCTACAAAACGGAGAACAGTGATGGAGCAAGTCAGTGGAGAGTGAGGTGTTACACCTTATTAGTATGTGAGGAGATACTTCAATTCAAGCAAAACTAGAAGGATCATACTGTCACCGCTCCAGTTTTGAAAAAATAGCAAACAAAATGGAAGAACGGGGACACAAGAGAACGAGGCTGCAGTGCCAAAGGAAGCTGAAGAGCCTGAAAGCTAAATTTAAAGAAGCGAATGATTCCAACAACCGAAGCGGTCGTGGTCGCATCACCTGCCCATTTTATAACGAGCTTAGCCGTGTTGCGGGCGATGAACCCAGCTGTCAGCCGTCGGAGCAGCTGGATCGCTACGAAGACGACAGCGTGCTGCGATGATGTCATGGTTATTGTTCTTTTGCACATGCGGGTCAGTTCGAAACCGCAAACAGTTCACACTGGAATCTGATACAGGCCACATTTTAAAAGGTAATGTGAACAGCCAAACAAAAAATCACATCTGAGCAAAACATCTGAATTGAGCATTAAGACTTGCGGTGTGAACGAGGCTTTAGATTCAGGCCTTAAGGTTACAAAGATGAGTCATGATGAAGCTGAAGATGATTGGCTGCTGTGAAACAGAGAAGAACCGTCAGAATCAGATTCTCCTCATGATGTCAAGTCTTCATCCTCAGAACCAACAGAACCAACACAGACAGCAGGACGGTAAAACACGGGGTTTTATGAGTGGAGTTTGGTTTAGAAACATCAGGATAGTTCAGTGGAAACTGTCGTACAAAAGGCTTAAAATTGACCTTTTATAAAATTAACCGATTAATTATCAATGTATCTAAAACTCCATGACCAAAAAAACTAAATTAGAAATGAATATAAACGTCTAATTAATTAAAATGCTTTTATCCACCAAACATGATGTTACCAATAAATGAGGGCGTCACTTCATTTATAAAAATCATTTATTATTTATCAATCAGTCAATTTTAAATCTCTCCTTTTTACACTTCTTAATGCTGCCTCATTATGCTAATGAGGGGCGTGTCAGTAATTAAACACCTGCTCCAGCCTGCCTGAGGTAATTAAAGCCTACATACCTGAGCACATTATCTCAAACACAACAGGTGGATCACACGCGATGTGTGACGTAACCAGGATCGATAATTCTCATTGCTGCTCATTGGACAAACATTTGACCAATGAGCTCCATGAAGGGGGCGGAAGGGGCGTGGCCTCCTGCGGCCCACTGACCGCCCGTTAAACTAACACGAGCTGAGGAACCGGACGTGTTGGAACGAACCCGCCCTCTGACGTGTTGACGCAGTGACACGCTGAACGCTGATTGGTGAGTCTCGGCATGAGCCGTTAGTTGTTGTTAGCATCATGCTACATTGTTTAGCACGCGCAGCTAGTTTAGCTCGTGTGTGTGCTACGTGCTTCCTCTGAGCGTCAGGTGTGTGTACAGCGTTTTATAAGCGTGATGACGTGAGTGACGTCTGTCAGCTGTTATCAACGTGCTGAGCTGATGACGTGTTGATTAAAGCTAATCACATTGTTCACTTAATTAAGTGGTGAGCTGGTCTGCAGGGTGATTTAAAGCTTATTCTGATGAAGACCAATCAGAAACAGTAATACAGACACAGCTGTTAAAGACTTTATTCTGATTGTGGATCAATCATGTAAATAAAATGTTTGTTGGTCCAAAATTATTAGTTTAGTTCATCGCTTCTCAAAGTGGGAATTTATGCAAGACTGTATTTTGAAAGTGGCCGACGTTGAATACCTGGAGAAAAACCGAAGCTCTGTGACTGGAGTTAGTGTAATGACTCCACGAAGCGACGACCTGGCCAACGATCTCAGAGCAGCTGAGATCTGCAGCCTTTTCCATCGCGCTGGATGAAAGCACGGACATTTCTGATTTTCATCTGAACAGAGAAGTTTGAAATAAGCGAGGAGCTGCTACGCTGGGAGAGATCACAGACAGAACCAGGAGAGTCGACATGTGTGATGCTGTGTCTCGATGTGAACAACGTGAAGCTGCCGTCTGTGGTCGGTCACAACAGGCGCAGCGCCGGCAGCGGTCCGGAGAAAGACCGGTGCCGTGTCGCCGGTTCTGAGGAAAGTGGCCAACAGCGGAGGTGAGAAACTAATCAGATATCACTGCATAATGCTTGAAATCAAACGTGTCATGGACACTGTTGTGAAGACTCTTAATTTCCTGAAGTCAAAGAAGTCTGAATCTGCGCCAAGTCAAGACTTTTTGGAGCAATCAGACGCAGATTTTAGTGACGTCGTAGACTTCGCTGCCGTCAGGCGGCTGAGCAGAGGTGCCACACTGAAGCATTTTTTTAACCTGAGGAAAGAAATAAGAGAGTTCGTGGAGTCAAAAGGAGAAGATGTGACACTAAATGGCTCTGTGACCTGAATACCTGAGTCTCAGTGACCTCAGAGTGCAGCTGCAGGTCCATGGGAAGCTCATCGCCACACTATCTGACAACCTCAAAGCTTTCCAGAGAAAACTTGAACTGCTGCAGAGATGGCGCCGACAGGGAGATTAAACCACTGATGCCTCGTTTTACGTCACTTGCGTTCAGACAAGAACCATGACCTCGTAAAAATACTCAGAGAGGAATTCAACAACCGCTTGTCCGTCATTCAACCTCTTCCAGAATCCCTCCTCATGTGTCCCGGAGCAGCACATCGTGACAAGAATCTCATCCAGTTCTACAAAGGACCTGTTCCCATCCACACACCCTGCACTGCACCAGCATGCTATCAGAATGCTCTCTCCATTCAGAAGCACAACCATGTGTGAGAAGACCTTCTCCTCCATGACCATCAACAGATCCACGCTGAGATCCAGGCAGACAGATGATCTACCTGCTGTCCTTCTATCGCAACAACCGAGATGGAGCAACAGCACAGCACCACAGATCCCATGCTGATAGAAAAGATATGTTGACCTACTGACAAATATTCAGTGTGATTTAATGACACGCTTAGTGATGACAGGCAGTGATAGATATTAATGATGATGATGACTTGTTTGGTAAGCTGCTATTTTAAAAGTGTCTGCAGATCTTCCTGTGATGCTTTGGTGGCTGGAATTGGTCCTGAATAAGGTCCAAGCTGATCCGGCAGGAAGCGAGGAACACCGAGGCCGACGATTGGTTCTGTTAAGTTTTACATATATTCTGAATTGGACTGTAATATCCCAAATTTGACTGTAGAGGGCAGTAAACCCAACGATTTTGTGTGCATTACAATGTTTCTCAAGGTTTTCTCAAGTGTTGCCAGATTTTGCCTCATTTATTAATTAAAATATGTTTATTGCACATTACTGGATGCAGACCAACACATGTAAACTGTAGAGATGCAACCTGGTCATTAAAATGATTACGAATGGGATATTTTTTCTGTTTTTCCCTTTTTTTTGTTTCCTCAGTCCAATGTTGGGTTCCTAAATTGGCCCTCAGCTTTCAAACCTTGAGAATCTCTGGTTTAGCTGATCAGTGTCAATAGTTTCAGGTGCTTCAGCCAATAGAATCACTGTGTTGGTGTCAGGTGGTGTCTGTTTCATCAGCACCAACAGCTCGGCAGTTCAGTTTGTGAAGAAATAAATTAAAAAATGGACAATTTGTCTATATTAGCTAACTAGAGTTAGCGACTCTCACTTTTTATTATTATTATTTTAATTACATCAATAAAAGAAAGGGATATTTAAAACTACATGTGCAAGCAAATGTGTTTTTTTCTTCTTTTATCAATAATAATCTATAATTTCTATTTAATTTGCGTACATTTTAGTCATTTACATTAAAAACACTGTTTTTGGTAGTAAAATAAAAATCAAAGGGAAAAAATAAGAGATTTTATAGTGCTGTAATTATGTCTCAGTCTTGTGACAAAATAATAATTACTAACTGATAATAATACCTTTCCCTATCATTGCGTTACATGACGATGTGGCGTGACCCGCCACTTTAAGTGGTTGCCAGTTTGTTGGAGCTAATGTTGCTAATGCTAGCTAGCTAACATTAGGGCGGCACAGCCATTTATATGTTGTTTTTTCTCACTAACTGACGATTAACCAGAGTGACGGCGCTGATGAAACAGACGCCACGTGACACCGACAGAGTGACTCTGTTGGCTGAGCCGGCTGTCACATCAACAAAACAACCATTTTAAATCATTGATTCACAATCAGAATAATAATGTTTTAAAGAACAATTTGTCAGTAGGAGAATGTGATCAGGTTGATCTTTAAACTATTGATTACATTTAACAGCAGCTGTGGTCCCGTCTGCACACACAGGTCAGGTGACGGCGAGCAGAGAAACGACGACAGACATCAGCGATCGTCGTCTGAGCTGGTAGGAAATCAACTGAGCACCTTCAGCACATCCTGCATGACTCTGTGTGGACAGTGAGACGTTCAGTGCCGAGTGGATCCTTTACATCCTTGTGTTTTGTTAGTCGATTCTGATGGTTCTTGTTTTAGATTCATTTGTGATGCTCATGGTTGACGGAAAATAGAACTAAAGAACAGAAGATATTTAAAACTTGTGCCGTCTCAACACTGTTGGATCCAAACTTGTACTTAAAATGTTAAACTACCAAACAGACTCATAAATCAAATAAACACATTAGAATTAAAAATACAGTTACGTCATCAAAACGTTTTGTGTTCAGTTTAGACACAATGAAATCTTTGTATGTGAACATTTTCAGACTGAGTCTCAGTGCGTGTCATCACTTCCCTCCTCTCCAATCTTCAGATTAGCTCAGAGAATGTTTGCTGTCATCTCAAGCTGCTGCTGTGAGAAGGTAATAATATGCTACAATTACGTGTGTAATTATAGATTGTAAAGTCCTGTGAATATGATTATAACAGATGCTAACAGAATAAAGTCGCCACAAAACGCTCAGCTTCTTACAGTTTTGTTAGAAACCTGATGAGGATCCAGTGAAACCGACACTCTTCTTCTACTCTTTCAAAATGAAATGTGGTGAAATCTGAAGCTAGCGGCAGAATAATGAATCGTTACAACAAACAGGAATCAGACGCGAGTGACGAGCAGCAGAGGGCCACGTGGTGATGATGTCACTGATGGGAAGCTCACCTGTCGTTACACACTGCGGCCATTTTATCAGGAAACATCTGAGTGTTTGTTTGTATGAACTCAGCAGGACTCGTCTCCTCGCCCTCATGCTGATCTCACAAACAGCTGAAGAAGCTGACGACTTGTTTGAATTCATGACAGTTGAATCATCACGTTACGTTTGTTCACCTGTGCGCTGCAGGCAGGTTGCTGTTTCTGAGCTGTGAATGTTTGATGTCAGAGAAGTTGATCTAAAATATCATTTCATCCTCAGTGATATTTTACCAACTGTTTTTTTGTCATACTTGCAAACTGTTCAGTGATGTCAGACATTGTGTTTTCATTCAGTTCACTCTCAACTCCAAGCAGATGTTTGTGCCAGATGTGGAGACATTTCCTCAGAGCGCTCGAGACATCAGATGTCTCCATACAGCTGCGATCACAGTCTGCAGGAGAGAACACATCACAACCTGATCTCAGACCAGATTTACACCTTAATTAACATGAAGTCTTCACTGGAGCCGCTGAGCTCACAGTGTTAGCCTACACTGTTAGCTTAGCAACGGTGGAACTCGTGCACCCACTTCAGATACACGAGCTCGACCACATGTCCAGGCTGTACATCTGGTCTGAGATCAGTTAGTGATGTGTTCTCTGCTGCAGACTGTGATCACAGCAGACGAGCTGATGGAGACATGACTTTATATCATCAGGAGGAGGAGAGGAGGACTTTCTATCATCATCAGGAGGAGGAGAGGAGGACTTTCTATCATCAGGAGGAGGAGAGGAGGACTTTCTATCATCATCAGGAGGAGGAGAGGAGGACTTTCTATCATCAGGAGGAGGAGAGGAGGACTTTCTATCATCATCAGGAGGAGGAGAGGAGGACTTTCTATCATCAGGAGGAGGAGAGGAGGACTTTCTATCATCATCAGGAGGAGAGGAGGACTTTCTATCATCAGGAGGAGGAGAGGAGGACTTTCTATCATCAGGAGGAGGAGAGGAGGACTTTATATCATCAGGAGGAGGAGAGGAGGACTTTCTATCATCATCAGGAGGAGGAGAGGAGGACTTTCTATCATCAGGAGGAGGAGAGGAGGACTTTCTATCATCATCAGGAGGAGGAGAGGAGGACTTTCTATCATCAGGAGGAGGAGAGGAGGACTTTCTATCGTCATCAGGAGGAGAGGAGGACTTTCTATCATCAGGAGGAGGAGAGGAGGACTTTCTATCATCAGGAGGAGGAGAGGAGGACTTTCTATCATCAGGAGGAGGAGAGGAGGACTTTCTATCATCAGGAGGAGGAGAGGAGGACTTTCTATCATCAGGAGGAGGAGAGGAGGACTTTCTATCATCAGGAGGAGGAGAGGAGGACTTTCTATCATCAGGAGGAGGAGAGGAGGACTTTCTATCATCAGGAGGAGGAGGACTTTCTATCATCATCAGGAGGAGGAGAGGAGGACTTTCTATCATCAGGAGGAGGAGAGGAGGACTTTCTATCATCAGGAGGAGGAGAGGAGGACTTTCTATCATCATCAGGAGGAGGAGAGGAGGACTTTCTATCATCATCAGGAGGAGGAGAGGAGGACTTTCTATCATCAGGAGGAGGAGAGGAGGACTTTCTATCATCAGGAGGAGGAGAGGAGGACTTTCTATCATCAGGAGGAGGAGAGGAGGACTTTATATCATCATCAGGAGGAGGAGAGGAGGACTTTCTATCATCAGGAGGAGGAGAGGAGGACTTTCTATCATCATCAGGAGGAGGAGAGGAGGACTTTCTATCATCATCAGGAGGAGGAGAGGAGGAGAGGAGGACTGAGTTTGTTGCTGCATCAGACGGTGCAGGTGTTCCTAATAAAATGGCCACTGTGTGAACGACAGTTTAAACTGAGGCTGCTGGAGGAGAGCGGATTGAAAACACTGAGCTCCACTGGGTTTTTGTTTTCAGCTATTTATTTTCAGTACTCAGCAGTAAGGGTTATAGTATATGGACAAGTTTTTCTGTTAAGAAATGAATTATCAAAACATAGTTTATAAAAGTGTATAGTAAGCATTACATATATATGCATGGAAACAAAAGTTAGACTTTAAAACAAAAAAGGGGTTATAGTTGTTCCAAACCAATCTTTTTCTTCTTCTTCTTTTCTCTAAAAACTACTTGAAATGCAGGTGGGAAAGTGTCCACTCAGAAACCAAAGTCAAACATGGTGGAGGAAGAAAATGCAGAAATAAAAAATAGAGAATGTACAGTTATTATTTCTGTGTTCTAGATCAAGATCACATCGACTCCTACAGCACTTGACGGTCACTGCACGGCTTGACTTTTCTTTTTTAAAACTAGCACCAGTGCTCCTGAAAACGCTGACAAACTGTGTTTTAAACACACACAGAGGCTCCAAATAGTCATAAAACGCAATTAAATAAGGAAAAAAAAATGACACCAATAAATACAAGGTTACCATAAAAGTGTAACATAAAAAGGTTCAACTGATGAGGACTGAATGCACTCCGAAAATAAAGGAGGATCGCCGAGTCGTCCCTTTTAAAAGACAGTTTGATTTCTGTGAAACAGGAAGTGGGGTCAGTCAAACTCGGCGAGAGATAAATAGAAAGGGATGATGGGAAGGCTCGACTGAGAAAGACCGTCACAACATCACTTGGTAAAAGGCAAGAAGAACACGATCCGTCGTGTCGTTACAGTTCATTAATGTTCAGAGGAGTCTCAGTGGAGCCGAGTTTTCAGAGTCCATCTCCACAGGACAGGGGCATTGTGGGTAGAGGAGGGGGGTGTCAGGTGGGTGTTTACATCAACACAGCTCTAAACTCACACATCCTAAAGACTAGCGCCGTCCATTACAAGTGTTAATAATAATAATAATAATAATAATAATAATATAAATAAATGCATTACTACAATGATCTGTCGTTTTTTCCTTCTTATAAAAGAGGTACTGTAGAGAGTACAGTGAGAAGTACGATTACAATACAGGATCAAACGGAACAGAATCGACTCGGCTCAGGCCGATCAATATACACCTTTTCTTTACTCATCTTTTTACTTTGTGATGCGGCTTCTCTCCGTTTTTAGACACGCAGCCACGTTCAGGAACCTTTGAGACACAGACCAGGGCCGCTCGGGAAATATACATCAGACAGACTGATGACGTGTTCACACACACAGACTCAAAGAAGGCAGATGTGACGTGACCAGTGAGTTCTCTGAAAATTGAAATCTTTATGTAAATGTGCTGTTTTCTGTATTTAAACTTGTGGACACGTTCATGTTTATTTTCCTACATTGTTATTGTAATTAAAACTAACAATTTTCATCAGTTTCAAAAATCTAAGCTGACAGTTGACTGATTCTAGTGCACATGGAAACCTGAGTGTCAAAACTCAGTTGTGACTTTGTTTGACGATCTGAATTGTGTTTGCTCCAGTTATTATACATGAGCAGGAATAAGCTTTTATGTTTGTTTTTTCAGGGCTAATATCAATACAGATCATCAGTTCCCAAAGAAACGATAACTGATATGTGGAACTGATGTACATTTGCAGTAAAATTTAAAGTTAAAATGTTTGCGATCACAGTACTTAAAAACACTCAACTTCAGTATTTCTACTCGAGGCCCACTCACTGGCTTTTTCTAGGACTTTCCACCAAATTTCAGTCTTCATTAACCCTAACCCTACTGAAAATAATGACTTAATCTTTTGCTGGTATAAAGACGTCAGAACAAAACGGAATCCAAGTATGTAAAGTGTAGACTTAATGCTAAACACAGCTGGAAGCCTCATTTCAACAAGAGGTTAGACACTACTGCTGCTGTTGAATCTGTGCGTGTGAGCGAGGCGTCAGGAAGTGTCTGTTTGGGAAGCTACAAGAATATAAAGCTCATCTTGGTGCTGCAAGACACACATGAGAACACACACACACACACACACACACACACACACACAGGCCCTCAGAGAACGAAGCATGCCGTCCTCGGTCCAAAAAGCTCCCAGAATTCTTTGCTGTCAAACACTGAGATACAAAAAAGGGAAAACAAACCGAACCTCTGTCTTCACCAGCACTGCATCTACATGTTGGTCACACTTAAACAAAAACAGTTTGAACTTTGTTGAGACTGACTTGGTCAGAATATGGTTTAAAACATTGTGACAAAGGCCACCAGAGAAGATTTCATCAAGACAGACTCCCTATGAACATCATCAGAGCAGGGATGAGGGCGGAAAACCAACTGCAACACAGAACCGATCAGCTCCCGGGACTGAAATGGACAAGATGGCTCATTACTCATAAACAAGCATCAGACTTCCTCACGACTTTATCTGGACCCTCACAGCTGCTCTGTCTGACCGTCAAGTCACCACCACAGGATTCATGAGTCTGTTCGAGCTGGGCTTTATTCAACAGTCTGCTTACAGCTCAGTCTGCAGCTCTGTGGGGCGCCAATGATCAGAGCGAGAAAGGTTCGAACACCTCGAGTTTATGGGGCGACATGCAGGAGGGTGTAAGGCAGGTGTAGTGAAGTCCATCTACATAATGTGTGTCTACAGTCCATGTCTGCCTCTCAGTCAGTCTGTGTGGGACAGTCGGACACGTCTACAACCAAGAGCCTTATGAAAACGTTCGTGAAGGAAGCCTCAGCTCAGGAAAGGAAAGAGGTGTGTGAGTGACTGAGTGTGTGTGCACCGTCCATTTTGCGTTATCCCTCCTGCTTTGTGTATATGTTCTGTCATGCAGGACCTGGACTGAGTCTAAGCTCCCAGCATCACACACACTACAGCCACACATGGAAAATGAAGAAGAGGAGGAAGAGCTACGTTTTGGCACCTCCAGAAACCTTGGCATGTGACTGCCCCCCCCCCCCCCCACATGTCTCGCCCAACCCCCCCTCCCTAATCCCATAGCTTATATGAAGGGGCCGCCGGGCATACCCAGGAAGTTGGGCGCACGCATGGCCATGGGAGGGGGCGCCGTCGAGCCGCTCCAGTGCACCTTCATGTGGTGCCTCAGGTTGGACTTGGAGGAGAAGCGCTTGTCACACTGCTGGCAGGAGAACGGTTTCTCCTTGGTGTGGATGCGTCGGTGGCAGATGAGTTGTGTGGACACCCGGAACGACTTGCCGCAGTCAGGGCACTGGTAGCGTTTAGGCTCGGTATGGATCCGTCGGTGGTTCTTGAGAGACATCAGGTTGGGGAACTCCTTCTGGCAGGAGTTGCAGAAGTAGGTCCCGGTCTTGTGGCTGTTCTTGTGGTTGAGCAGGGAGCTGGCGTGGCGGTAAGAGCGACCACACTGGTCACAGACATGGGACTTGATGATCTCACTGTTTCCCCCACGGCCGCGGGCTTTGGTCATGCTGCTGGGGGTGAGTCCTTGCTCTTGCATCAAGGTGAGGTCCAGGCCTGACCCCCAGCCCAGCTCCTGGGAGCCCCCTGGTCGAGGCTGCTGGGGTCTGGGCTGGCGGGGCTGGGGTGCCTGACCATGGGTGATCTCCATGTGGAGCCTGAAGCTGGCATGCGTAGGAAAGGCTCGTTGGCAGGACCGGCAGGTCAGCTCCCGCTGCTTTTGGTGGACACGTCTGTGGTTGTAGAGCTGAGAGGAAACACGGAAGGCCTTTCCGCAGTCGTGGCAACGGTGGCGCCGTGTCTCGGAGTGGATACGGCGGTGGTTCTTCAGGGCAAGCAGGTTGGAGTAGGTCTTGAGGCACACGGCGCAGTGGTAGATGCCGACAGTGTGGGTGTTCTTGTGGTTAAGGAGAGAGCTGGCATGGCGGTAGGAGCGGCCACACTGATCACATCTGTACAGAGACAAACAAAGAAAAACAAGGGGGGAAGGAAGAAAGGGGTGGGAAGAGGTACAAAAAGGAAGGAAAGGGGAAGATTAGTATCAGAAGATGGTACTTTTTTTTTCACTGTTCTAGCCAAGTTGGTCTCAGTTACTGGTTACCACTTTTCTTTAAAATTATGGAACTATTTAAAACTACTCATCATCTAAGATCTTGCACATACAGGTATATGATCTGAAATCCGGCTTAAAGCTTTGATAAAGATTACTACAAAGTGGTGTACCATTTCAAGTTAGGATTTCTACACAAGTCACAGGGGAGAGGTCTGCTGGGTGGGGTAGGGAGGGACATGGGAAAGACTATGGACAAACAACTGGGGTTCATATAGGGATCTGGGAGGTATCTGCTGCTCCCTGCACTGCACAAATGGACACAAGCTTCAAACAATTTCAAAGACCTTCTGTCCCAGCCTTCATTTGAGTGATAACTGAATTCTGAATGTAATGATGAAAAATCAAACATGCTCAAAGAACCTCTACCGTGCCAGACTGTGCTGTAGTAAAGAATCCTTTAACTATAAAGAATAATGACACCTAGACATGTGCAGTGCAGCTAGCTCCAAATACTTCCTAATCTTCCCTGTGATTTCAGTTGCCAAGACATCAAAATGCAAGAACCTATCATATGACTAATAGCTGGCCAGTATCATGAAACTACCTTAAGAAAACACACAAACAAATCAAGGACTACAATCAAAATCAGAGCAAGAGCAAGAACACACAACATCAATACTTTAAATTTTGCTAATATGCTACACACAAAAGGCTACATAAAATCTTTGTCAGATTGCTGAGAGAACAAAGCATTAAAACAATACATCTAAACATGAAATGTTTGATTGTAGGTAGCCTGAAAAACTCAAGTGTGTGATATATGCTAACTGAAAGCAAACAGGGTTGACTTATCTGTTCTCTCCACTAATTCAATTTGTCCAAACTTCAGAAAAATCCGAATTCCGGCACGCGTATGGTCCCAAGGAAGCCGGATTGGAGATCATATACCTGTAATAGACATGTAGAGACCTAAATTTATCTTCACTATTTTTTTCAACTTCGAAGAATCACAAACAACTGACGAGAACTCACGTGTACCGACACTCCTCGCCCTCTCCCGTGGGTGCAGTGGCCTTCCTCCTGACTTCCATGCCTACCTGGTTGTCCCCGCAGCGGTGCCTGGCCAGACCGGACCTCCCCTGGAAACTCTTCCCACAGGTGGGGCAGCCGAAAGGGGTGGCGCCTTCCTCATGGACCTTCTGGTGGTTGCGGAGGAACCTGGCTAGCCGGAAGGCTTTCCCACACGTGTGGCAGATGTGCTTCTTCCGCTGCGTGTGGATGCGCATGTGGTTGCGTAATGCCATGTAATTGGTGTAGGGCTTGTCACAGAAGTTGCACCGGAAGTTTCCCGTCTTGTGGGTGTGCTTGTGGTTCAGCAAGGAGCTTGCATGTTTGTAGGCACAGCTACAGAGGTCACAGGCATAGGGTCTCTCGTCAGAGTCCAAGTCCACAGAGCTTCTCTCCATGCTGATGTTGGTGGAGCTGTTGGTAGATGAGGATGAAGGCAGGTGCTGGGCTGGGCAGTCATGGGCTGCAAGCTCATCAGCCGTGGTAAAGCCTTCACAGCAGCCATCGCATTCAAAATCCATCTGGGCCCCGGGGCCCTGCGGGCCTTTGCACAACCCAGCTGTAGTATGGGTAGCTAGCTGTCTCTGGGTGCGAAAGCCCTTGCCACACTCTTGACAGTTGTGCTTCTTCTGGGCAAAGTGGAGCCGTAGGTGGTTTTTCATTGCCAGCCTGTTGGGGTATGTAGAGTTGCAGACATTGCAGTGGTACTCCCCGATTTTGTGAAGGTTCTTGTGATTGGCCAGGCTGCCTGCATGGCGATATGTCTTTCCACATTCTTCACAGGAAAAAGGCCGTCGTCCAGTTTCAGCTGGATCAAACTTCTGGGGCCTGGATGTTCCAGCCGAGGAGTAGGGCTTTTTGAACCCTTGATGGCTGTATTTCATGCCCATTACCTGGCTTTTTGATGACTCTCCCCTCATAGTCTGCATTTGAGACGGACCGGGCTGCTGGAATCGGGAACCGTTGGGGCCAGACCGAACAAGACCTTTGGCCCGATGCTCCTCATGGAGACGGAGGTGGTTGATCAGCTGCTTTTGGATCTTGAAAGCCTTTCCACATTCTTCACACTTGTGCCTACAGTGACAGAGATACAGAAAACACAACAGAATATCTTTAAATACATTAATACAATCATCCCGGCCCAAAAGTCAAATTCCTTACATTGGTAGTCCTAGTAAAATCTTATAAATGTCGGTGCCCATAATTTTTTGGGGGGACCAGTCCTCTGAATTTTCTCTTTAGCACAGGTCACTGTCAAAAGTAAAGTTAAGATTGCTTAACTCATTTGCACAAACTTACACATTATTATTATTTTCTATCTTTATCACAGATTTTTGCTAAATGTGTGTAAAATGTAGCATTGTATTTATACTCATTACGACATCTACCCTAATACAATGTCAAATAAAAAACTGACAAAATGAGGAGCATACCTCTTTAGATCAAAGTGAGTCCTTTGGTGATTCTTAAGAGCCAGCAGATTGTAGTAGCGTTTCTGGCACACCAAGCAGCGGAAAACTCCAGTCTTATGGGACTTCTTGTGGTTGAGGAGTGAGCATGGGTGTCGGTATCCTCGTCCACATTGATCACACTTGTGAGGCTTGTCACTTTGGTCAACCATCGGCCTACGTCCATCACCACCAACATCACGGCTTCCTCCGGCGACCCCGCCACCAACTCCATCTCCTCCAGACATCCCTTTGGCTCCATTTAGGCCCTGCTTGCTCATTGAGCTGGCACGATTCTTACCAGGGCACAGGTGAGTAATCAGGTGGTGGCGATCAGCAAAAAACATGCCACAGTCAACACAAATGTGGTTGCGCCCGTCCATCTTGTCATTACCATTAGCTGAGGTGCCTCCGATACCCTGTTGCTGCCCATCTGGCCTTTGGGGCCCATGGACTAACTGATGATTTAGGAGGTCCTGCTTCCTGGAGAAGCTCTGGCCACAGGTGGAGCATATCATCCGCCAATCCTGCTCCAGGGTGGAGGGTCCAGGCCCTGTTGGGTTATTGGCATGGCTACGCAGGTGGCTCCTAAGTGCTCTGAGGCTGGCGTAGTGGTTGCCACACACCGAGCACTGATAAACCTCTCCATCATCATCGTCATCTTTGTCATTGCTCCCCATTCTCTTGCCACCACTCTGAGAGTACTGTCGCTGGCTGCTGCTGTCTTTCAGTCCACTGGAGCTTCCAGCCGGCAGCGAGGTTCCACCGGAGCTGTGGTAGTTCATGTTCCCCATAAAACCGTTGGACATGTTGCCCTGCTGCTGTTGTGGCGGCTGTTGCTGCTGGCCACGGCGAGGACACATGTGTGACTTGATGCCAGATACATCACCATACATCTCACCACAGTCCGCACACACGTGTCTGTCTGCCTGACGGTGAGCAGAGTTGCTCTGGGAAAGTGAGCTGCCATCAAAGCGATCATGAAACTCAAGAGAGTCCAACCCACTGCTGTGGCCACCGTCTGGTACAAAGTGGGCTGCATCACCAAGATTTCCTGGCAGTGAGATTGGAGTGGTGGCACCACTGCCTTCTTGGACGTAGCTCTGCTGGGAGTCTAGAGTTAGTGGCTCTGGAGATAACCAGTCATTGCCGTCATTACCAATAGGCTGGTTAGAGGGACGCCCCTTGTGACTTCGTAGGTGACTGTGTAGCGCTGCCAGATGAGGATACTGCTTACAGCAAATGGTGCACTGGTAGTGGCCTGTCTGATGGCAGCGTTTGTGGTTGACCAGGCTTCCTGCATGCCGGTAGCTTTTGCCGCACTCCCCGCATTTAAAGCGCCGCTCTCCGTCATCTGGAGAGTTGGCCTGGGGCACACGGCCTCCAGATGGAGAGGACACCGAGCCCTGTGATCCAGAGCTTAGTGTGTCTGAGTTGAGGATGGAGCTGTCCTGGCCATGAGAGCCAGGATGGGGATCATGGGTCAGATAGTGGACTTTCAAGGTCTCCAGATCTGGGTGTCCTGCGCCACAATAAGCACACGTGTAGATGGGGTTGTTGACTGGAGGGCCCATTATGGGGTCATAGGGACCTCTTTTCTCACTGGGCAGGGGTGGCAGGGGCAGAGGATCCCCCAAGGCGGGGGTGTATGCTGGGGATCGAACTGCACTCAGATTGTGAGGCATGATGCCGGGGAAACTGCGTGGCAGTCCAAGTGACGGTGTGGCCGTGTTGTGCAGCAGGATGTGCTCCTGGAAGTCTGCCTTATTTGGCAGCGCTACCTGGCACAGGTGGCAAAAACAGGAGGCCGTGTCGTCACTCTGGGATGACTGGTTGCCACTGCTGCTGTTACTGCTGCTGCTCACCATGGATGCTCCAGGGGTCTTGAACTTCGAGTGAGTTCTCTCGTGGCTGTTTAAGGCAGCCAGGTTGCTATATTGTTTAAAACACACAGAGCACTTGAATGTTCCTTGCTGGTGACACTTCTTGTGGTTCACCAAGCTACCGTGATGCCGGTAGGTTCTGTCACACTGATCACACTTGAACGGTCTGTCCCAAGCGTCGTCAGATTCAGGGGAGCCTTTTTTTCCGTGGTCGTCTGTTTCGTGGCTTTGCAGGACACTATGTCCCATGCCACTATTGTTCAAATGTGAGCGCCCAAACCCGTCCGAGAGGTCTTGGGCGAGGCCGTAGTCCCTCTCGTCGTGGCCTTGTTCTTCGGGCACTTCTTCACTCTCTTCTTCTGCGTGTGCACTACTAGGGGACAATGTATGGATACGTAGGTGGTTTTTCAATGCTACAGCGTTGGGTAGGGTACGTGTACAAACAGGACACTGGAATGAACCCACCTCGTGAGATTTTTTATGATTAGCTAGACTAGCAGCGTGTTTGTAAATTCTGCCACACTGTTCACACTCAAAACGTCCGGTATCTTCTTGCTGATAATGTGCTTTCATATGTTCTAGAAGACTTGGAGTACTCGGGCAAACCATATCACACTCTTTACAGGGGAAACCCTTGGCACGACTCATATCATGCATTGCCATAGTACTCTAAAGCAAATAGGTTGGCGGGAATCACAGTTCACAACAAAGCAATGAACAGTGATGTCAGGGGAGGGGCTTAGCTCTTAAGATGGGGGGGCAGCAGTGGCAGCCATTTTCTCTCCAAGAGTTGTCAGTGCAGTTCAAGCCAATCACGGCCCACCCTGGGAGGTGGCGGGCCTGCGGGGGTCACACCAGCCAATGAGGTATCACTGTGGAGAGACAAGAAAAAGAGGGTTACTTACAGAGTTATTTACATTCCTTTAGAATCAGAATCAGTAGTCCTTTAACAGGGAAATTTGTTTGTCCCAGCAGCCAAACAGAATACTAAAAAAACAAAAGCAATAGCAAAAATTTAGGCTTATACATGCCAAACTTCTTAAATGAAAAGATGCATTTGAAACTTAATTACATAATTGTTTGCTATATTACACTACATGGTGGATAATCTGAATATGACAACCTTTTTAAGGTTTTAAGGTTATTCGCATCTTGGAGCTTGTGATAATTTTTCATTCATAGATGTACAAAAAAAAAAAATAATAAACCAACATTATCAAGATTATTAGATAAAATAGATTGAATTATTCAGTATTGCTGAGTTTAATGTTTGTGCCATAATAAGGAAATAAAATTAGATAAGACCTACGACAAGTATTGTTATTGATTGATCTGTCAATTACTCTCATGTTAACTGTTCAGTCAAAATTTAACAAATATTCAGCTAACTGTGATATAAAACAGAACAGAAGACACTGTTGTTCACATTTTAAAAGTCAGAAAACACTGAATGTTTTGCCTTAAAAAGAAAAGAATATGCATCAATTTAAAAAAATATATCAATAGTTGCAGATCAATTCTCTGTCAATCATTGGATGTAATGGCTGCACATAATAAAATATCAAAACAGCTGTCACTTTACTTCAGTTTTAAAATACCAGCCGGGCCTCAGCTTCTATCACTGCACTGTTTACGTCTGACTGCAGCGTGCAGGACACACCTTTGTTGACAGTATAAAGAGGACGGAGCTGCAGTGAATCCCTCAACACAATCACCAACCTGCCACCCTCCTCCCAATTAGCCTGATCTCACACCAGTACTAGTATCCACAGTAAGGTTATTAAGACTGTAACAGGAAAAACCATGGTAAAATGCTGGAGAGGGAGACGTCCAACACTTTATTCAGTGCAAATATTTTAGGCCCATCTCAAGTAAAAACTTGTGGGAGAGTGTGAAGGTTGAATTCTTATTGACAAACTCATTGTTTTACCCATCTGCGCAAATACAAGACATATCTTATACAGAAAAGGAAAAACGAAAAGCTTCGATGATTGATAACAGGCCTCAAACAGAAATCATTCATTGATTGGTCACTTGATGGCAAACTGAGCAGCAAATATTGTCTTGTTGCAGAAGTTTGTTATTTATGGTAATAAACTGATTATCTTTGGGTTCAGGACTGTTAACGAGGTAAAAACATTTCACCTTCCACTGTCACCATTTTTGAAAAATAGCTGTAGACATAAATATGAGTGAAACAGCCTTCACACCAGAGAAGCTGCAACAAGACAATATTTTACATATTTCTTTGAAAAGTGACTGAATTGATCTAACTGAATCTGATTAATTGATAAGCAGAAGAAAATGACATGACATGACCAACTGATTATCAAAATTGTAGAATAATGTTGATGGAATGATCAGCTGATAAATGCAGTGATTCTGTTTGATCACCAGGATCCTGAGCACAGAGGTGACTTCTGTCTGACACGTCTGTGATGCTGACACACTGATGTTTGTTCCTCCTCTGACGGAGAACGCTGCATCTGCCAACATGGCCGACAGATGCAGAATCACCAGCGTTAAGACTTGACACTCCAACCAAACTACAACATCCTCCACGGGACTCTTTAGACATATCGAACAAGGATTTACAGTCCTTACATAATACTACTGTAATCCCTCATGACCTTAGAGAGCTCGGTTCACCTGAGACACACTGACAATATTAAACAGTGTTATAAATATGGATTAGTAAACTCCACGTTCATTTAACAGAAACAACTAATCATTTATCAAATTTCTGTGGTTGCAGCTTTAAATGCCTCATTACTAAACAGACAAGATTCCGACCGACACTTGATTTTTGGAACTGCTGCCGATGTCAGGGAAGGAGAGTCTCATATCGATATAGCTGCTGATATACTTCCCAATTTCTTGCACTGATCCCTCAAATGTGGCTATCAAACAAAACAGACCAAGATATGGATCAGAGGCAGGAGTTTCACAGGTCAACATTTAACTTTCACTGTCTAAACTGATATCAGAACACTGGTGCAGGAACATCACTGGGAATGTAATCACATCTTTTCTTCTTTAAAATAAAATTTAAAAAAAAATAGAAAAAGTATTGTGACCATTGAGGGGCACTTTATTTTTAAAATGAAGATTATTTGGATAATTATCAGTATCATAACATGAATCACAATAATGTTGTACAGGATGATCGTTACATGAAATATTCATCATGTGCAGATCTGTGATGGGTCAATATCAGCTGATAATATCAGTCTGGCTCTAAAATAGACAGTTTACAGGAACAATGAGGTTCTGATTTATTTTAAAGTGTAAAAGAGCATCAGAGAGACATTTTCATGACTGAAGCTGCAGCTCCTGAAACCAGATCTTATTAAAACCATCCACAATGAATTAAAGGTGTGTTGAGCAGTATGTATTGAAGGGGTCAGATTACTGATCGCAGGTGCAGAAAAGCTGCTTCTGCTGGTTGAAGTGATCTAAGATGTTTTCATATGTAGGCGTGCTGTCAGTGTGAGCCTGTGATGGTGGACTGAAGCTGTCACTGTGACACACAGGTCACTTCTCACTCTGGACGTTGTTAAAGGCTTTAAAAAAACATATTTCACAGCATTTTTACTTCATGTCTCATGACTTTTCAATTGACAACTGCTTATAAACATGAGTATAAAGTGATGACATCTGTGGTCTGCAGCTGTAAAGTTTGGTTTAAGGAAACCAACTTTTCATCTTCTCCTAAATGATCCTCGTGTGTTGGATTTGTTCTGTTCACTTCACAGGTCAGTCTGAAACTACAATCACTCTGGAGGAAAACATGCTGGAAATATTGGTTCTTACTGGCCAACAAAAATCACATTGGTTCTAAAACAGCAGTCAGTAATCAGATCAGTAGCTTAAGGAGCAGCAGATGAAAGTGATGTCTGTGACAGTTTTAACAGGATGATCTGTAATCTGTAACTGATCACAGCAGGCAGCCACGTTAATCTGCTCTGTGAAGGAACTGAGACTGTGCGAGTCTCGTCTCGTGACGGATCACCCAAAGAAACAATCAACACAGTAACACAAAGAATTAAAATATAGTATTTACAGTTCGACATGAGGATGTCAACGCTACACAAAGTAAGAAATATGACTGATGGGCTAGTTAACAGTTGATTAATTCATAATTAATCAATTCTCACATTAAGAGTTTGATGGGTTGTTGTAAAGTACAGTGTGAGGGTAAAGGTGTTGAGAAAACAGGTCGAGGGAGGAGAGGAGAGAGGAGAGGAGAGAGGAGAGGAGAGAGGAGAGGAAAGAGGAGAGAGGAGAGGAGGGGGAGAGGAGGGGGAGAGAGGAGAGGAGAGGAGAGGAAAGAGGAGAGAGGAGAGGAAAGAGGAGGGGGAGAGGAGGGGGAGAGAGGAGAGGAGAGGAAAGAGGAGATGGGGGAGGGGCGGCAGCCTGTTGGAGCGGCGGGAGAAGAAGGAAAGCAGTGGAAAATAAAGGTGAGGAGGAGGATTTGACTGGCAGGAGAGGAAAATGGTGGAGGGGGAGGAGAACACACACACACACACACACACACACACACACACACACACGTAGGGAGGCAGAGAGGAGACGAGGAGCAGGTACGACCACACTGACTCTCGCCAGGCTGACATGGATTCAATAACATGGACCATAGATTAATACTTATAATAAGAATACATCAATAAATGTGCTGCCTCTGAGCCTCAACCAAAACTTGGAGTCAAAATCTCACTGAGATTAAAATCTGTTTTAGAAAACAGAGCTGGTCCAGAGGGAAGCAGAAGAGTATTAATAATATCCAGCATTATTGTTTATTATTATTATATATGAATTGAATATTTGTGACACTGACGAGCAGAATATTGAAACATTTGCAGAATGCTGTGAAGCAGCGGCATGGTGCTGACTCTTACAGCAGGTATCAGAAGTGTTCCGCTCAGCAGTCACAGTACTAAACAGGTATTAGTACTGCATTTTACTCTGTGCAGTAGAAGTACATGACGTGAGAAGTATTATTTACAAAACTCAGAATGCATAGAAACGGGACATGTTTAATATTAGTGGCTGCACTGTATTGAAAAAACTGAGATTTTGTGACATGAAAAGTTTTACCAGATTACTTGCAGAACTCTATTTAGTAAATAATTCTTCAAGAATAATGAAGATGATTTTAATGAAGCAGAATCTGTTTTGATAAACTGTCACATCAACATGAACCCAGGAGCCTTTAATCAGACGACTCCTCTTCTATCAGACGTCTCTGGTCGTTACATCAGACCTGTGTGATTCCTCCTGCTGTTCCGGGAAGAACAACAGTTGTAGTGTCTGAGTTAATTAGTGTGATGTGACGATGATGCTAAAGCTAAGTAACACTGTCATCTGGTGCCATGTTGCTGCTCAGAGAAACACTGTCCAGATCAAATCTAAAGGCTGCTGAGTTTAAATATTCATATTATTCATTGTTTTAATCAACCCATAGACCTTTAAAGAGTAGTGACTGATATCTGCAGTGTTCCAACAGTTCACAGTATAAAGGCCAAGTTTCCTCTGTTGGACAAACTATCTGATGGAGGCTGAAGTCACCTGACAGAAACTAGAGGTTGAATGTATTTTTAAGGACGTACCAAACATTTGCTGCTTGGATGCTTTTCTGTCTTCCATCACAGAGAGGTGAATCTGTTAACAGACTGACTGGATACATTTAAACTTTTGTTTTGTCACGACAACTGAAATAAGGTAACTTTAATGTTAGTCATAGTCCTGATGGAGATTCAGCTTCTGTCTCAGACACAATTTAAGACACGCATGTTTATATAGTCAACAATTCAAGATCACTTCTGTTGGTGGAGCCTCTGTGGAGCAGACGCCACTGATGTCCCTGATCTCACATCACCTCCTTATCACGGAACCTTGCAACTCCGAAAACACACAGAATCCCCTGGAATTCTCTGAAAGAACACAGACCTTCAAAAACTTATGGACATTCTTGAAAAACTTAACGACTTCATCACTTGCGGCTGGAACCTTCATCCGTCACCCTGGAAAATACTCAAGGCAAAGAGAATAACCACAGATCTGCTTGGAATCTCCTCAAGGGTCCTTGAAAACATATTCAATGATTCTGGAATCTTAAGTGCTGCTAAATCTCCCTGAAGTGCTCCTGGAACATGACAGTCCTTCTGTCCCAGGATGAGCTCTACTCTGCTCATAGCTGACCCAATGAGTACCAGCCAGTCAGTCTGTCCAGGACCGCTGTTAGCTCCACCCAGACCCAACAACTTCCTCAATGATGAAGGACCAAGTATCCTGGGACCTCTTCAAGGACCCTGGAACACCCTCTTTGACTGTAAACAGGGGGTGCTGTTAGCCTACCTCCATCCAATCAGACACAAACCACCTCCCACATGTTGGATCTAGTTACTGAAACACATCGAGTCCATTACAGAAGCCCGGTTTGTCTGAACTGACTGAGGAACTGGATTCACATCGAATGTAAAAACTCCAACAATTTACCAGAAACAATGAAAACCACCTGAAAAATGACCTTTACACTGATCAATATCCTGGAAGTTTGAGGTTTGAAACACAAACTTAGTGTTTAATGAATAATGAATTCAGTTTTCTGGTATGAAGTTTTCCATCTCTTATTGTTGCAGTTTGACTATTTTAGTGAGTTTGTCTTTAAGCTGTTTGTGTTTATTAGTTTTAGTGTTTCCAATCTCTCAAATACTAACAATCCAAACATATGTGAAGTTATGTCTTTTAATCCAACAATGTAAAGATGTCCTGTAAAGATCGGACTCCTGAACCGCCGGCTGAATATGACTTCCTCAAACTCGGTGAAAACACTGGACAGTTGAGTGTTGTCGGGTTCTAACGAGTAAAAGTTACTCAGGAATTACCAAATAATATTAAAGTCATTCCTGAGGAACTGTATTTTTTTAACTTTTAAAACCTTAAACCTACAGAAAAGCCTTTAAAATGACCACAATCCATTAATGAGCCACTTTAATCCCCTTTTAAACTTCATTGATTTGTGGTGAGCAGGTTCAGTAGACAGTAAGTGTAATAAATAGTCCGCAGTACCTGCTTTAAGTATGAACTAAATGATTATGATTGAATATAAATGTTCTTGGGTCAGCTGGTGATCAGTAAAAGCAGCTGAGAGGCTGCAGAGTTTAATGAAGAGAGTCAACAGGGAGGAGGAGCAGCCAGATGTTTGATGTGAGGCCGCACCAAGAAACCAAACAGTCTGAAGAATGTAACGGCAGTGCTCACACGGGAGACATGAAGCCACGAGCTGCCCGACGCCTGGCCCCATGGCCCCACGCTCTGCCCCACGCTCTGCCCCACAGCCCGACGCCTGGCCCCACGCTCTGCCCCACAGCCGACGCCTGGCCCCACGCTCTGCCCCACAGCCCGACGCCTGGCCCCACGCTCTGCCCCACAGCCCGACGCCTGGCCCCACGGCCCCACGGCCCCACGCTCTGCCCCACAGCCCGACGCCTGGCCCCACGCTCTGCCCCACAGCCCGACGCCTGGCCCCACGGCCCCACGCTCTGCCCCACAGCCCGACACCTGGCCCCACGCTCGACCCCATGCTCTGCCCGACACCGTGCACTTTACCTTTTCAAAACTTTAAATAATAAACAGTGGACTGATAATGAACAGAGGTCTTATGACACCAGTGTTATATGTTCATGTTCATATGATATTTTACATTAACTGTGAGCACACTAGTCTAAATGTTGTAATCTGCCGCTCTCTGTGCTGCTGTGACACCTCAGCCCCTCCTGCTGATCAATCATCCTGATCAGAGCTCACAGGTTATGATAAATAATAATAATCCACAGAACTGCTCACATTTACAAATGAAGCGTTTCATTCACACACAGATTTGAACGAGCAGCCAATCACAAGCCTCCACTTCTCTGCTTCAACTCTTCTTCTTCTTCTGCTGCTGCTGCTCGTCATGTAAACAAACCTGAGCACAGCCCGCCTCATTAAAACGGCTCCACATTCATTAACACGGTCCGGAGCCTGACCCGCTTCACACACAGATAACCCGGGTCTGTTGTTTTGACCGGACACCGGCAGCAGAGAGACTCCAGCTGTTCGCCGTTAATTAAACTCCACAGCAGCTAAACAAACTTATTTCCACGATTTCCATCAGATATGAGCTGAAATATAACCCTGCTCCGCCGCACCGGGCTCCCTGACCTTGGCCCGTCTCCTGTCGGTCGGGTTCAGCCCCGGCAGGAATCTGTCGGGACAAAAGCGAAGCGGTTCACCGCCGACACACGGCCGACATTTCCTTCGGCCGACTCCCCAATTTAACCGGGGAATAACACCCGATGCTGGCCGGCCGGCGAGGAGGGCACGGGACGGGTAACCGTGGAAAATGTTCCGGTGTTAGCCGGTGTTAGCCGTGTGGTTCCGACATGATGCCGCCTACAGAACAGAGACAACACCTACAGCCATCAGCCCACTTTCACTGAGACCCCATTTCCATCGGAAAATGGCTTTCGAGCAGCAAGCCATTTTCCCCATGCTAACAGGCTAGCCTCGCTTTTTTAGCCCCCCGAACACAACTTGTTGGCACTCAGGCTACAAATAAAATGCTAATGAACCGTTTAGCTTTCGAAAACCACCCGAACACCGCAGCAGGAACAGAACTCCACATCCGAGTTGGATGAAAACGCATATTTTGTGGATATTCAGTGAAAGGCAGCCAGATACACGGCCGAGCTAACGTTAGCATTAGCGTCTGGCTAGTTAGCAACCCCCCGCGATGACATAAAGGGGGTAAAACGGAAGTTCAAAACAACAAAATGGTAAACAGAACCGACACACAGCCCGAACTTAGTCGTGCACAGATCCGTGAGACGCTCTGCTGTGTTTTCACATGAGGTGCACTGAGCTGGGTCCCGGCGGAGATTGTTGCCGCTGCAGGAGCTCGCAGAGGTTAGCATTCCAGCTAGCCTTAGCAACCCCAGGCTAGCCCGGAGCTACACAAAGATCTCGACAAACACACCGCGGCCCCCATTGATGGAAAACCTCGGTTTAGAGCCGTTTTCCGCTGCACACTTACCCCTCAAATGGCCTCTGCGCCCGCAAGATGCACAATGCACGACGTGGAAGTGCAAAATGTGCAAGTTTCACGGATTAGGCATGGTTATTTCTCCTCCTCCTCTTCTACCACCGACTTTTGGTTCTTGGCTCTTTTCCCTCTACCGCCGCTTCGACAACATACTTCCTGCCGCTGCCGCTGCCGCCGCGCGGAGCCGGAGCGCAAACTTCACCGCGTCATCATGCGCAGAAGAAAATCTCCGCCGCCGCAGAAACATCCCGTTTGTGTCGATAACAGCGGATTGCGGGTCTCGCGTTCCGGCTGTTGGAGCTCATTTGTGTCCGTTTTGATGCAGATTGGAGACAAACACTTTGTGCTGCTCGGCCCGTCTGCCGCTGGGAATTACCGAGCCGAGCCGAGCCGAGCCGGGCTGCTGCTGGTCGATCATGGGGCAAATGACACTCCGAGGTCATTTAATCAGACTCATGTGGACATCCTGAGACAGAACCTGTGGAGAGGTCAGAGGACAAGCCACAGCCATCAGTCAATATCAGTCTATTACTGTTTTATTCATTGATCGATCATTTACTGCAGGTTCCCTCAGTCAGACACATGAACACACCTCCACCTGGTTTAATCTGTCAGACTGGCTGTGGGTCTGAATCCTCACCAGATCAGCTCGTCAAGTTCGGTTTGTTTGGTTTGTTGTTTTGTGATTCTGCTGTCAGGTTTCACTGTGTGCAGCTCGATGAAACATTAAATCCATCAGACTGGTCTGATGTTTCTCCAGTCTGAAGCTGTTGTTCAGAGGGTGTGAACAGAACTCTGCAACAGAACCCAGATAATGGTGAAGATGATGATAAAACATGTGCTGGGAGAGTGAAGAAGCTGCTCCTCATCTGCCCTCCTTCCTCAAAGACACAGATAATATATCACAGATAATGAAGCAGCATCTTTATGTGTCTCCTTCAACAAGAGACAAACCTAAACTTTGACCTTTCACAGCACTGAACATGATCAATACTGCAGATTCTTACTTTGTGTGTTATCATCTTTTCTAATGTCAGAGGCTGAAGGTGTCATCCTGCTGGAGGCTGGGAGGAAGTGACAGCAGCCACAGAAATAAAACTCAACATGAGTCTCGTTTGTATTTTCATCAGAATGTTGGTGATCATCCAAAACCTCCAAGGTCACATTGAAACACCTGGATGAGCAGGTGTGACGGAGTGTACATCCAAACTGAGGTATCAAAGGTTGGGATGAAGGAGCCGTTAGCCCCGGGCTAAAGGAGCCGTTAGCCCCGGGCTAAAGGAGCAGTTAGTCCTGAGCTAAAGAAGCTGTTAGCCTGGGATAAAGGTGCTGTTAGCCTGGGATAAAGGTGCTGTTAGCCTGTGATAAAGGTGCTGTTAGCCTGTGATAAAGGTGCTGTTAGTCTGTGATAAAGGTGCTGTTAGTCTGTGATACAGGTGCTGTTAGTCTGTGATAAAGGTGCTGTTAGCCCTGGGATAAAGGTGCTGTTAGTCTGTGATAAAGGTGCTGTTAGTCTGTGATAAAGGTGCTGTTAGTCTGTGATACAGGTGCTGTTAGTCTGTGATTAAGGTGCTGTTAGCCCTGGGATAAAGGTGCTGTTAGCCCTGGGATAAAGGTGCTGTTAGCCCGGGCTAAAGGAGCAGTTAGTCCTGAGCTAAAGAAGCTGTTAGCCTGGGATAAAGGTGCTGTTAGCCTGGGATAAAGGTGCTGTTAGCCTGGGATAAAGGTGCTGTTAGCCTGGGATAAAGGTGCTGTTAGCCTGGGATAAAGGTGCTGTTAGCCTGGGATAAAGGTGCTGTTAGCCTGGGATAAAGGTGCTGTTAGCCTGGGATAAAGGTGCTGTTAGCCTAGGATAAAGGTGCTGTTAGCCTGGGACAAAGGTGCTGTTAGCCTGTGATAAAGGTGCTGTTAGCCTGGGATAAAGGTGCTGTTAGCCTGGGATAAAGGTGCTGTTAGTCTGTGATAAAGGTGCTGTTAGCCTGTGATAAAGGTGCTGTTAGCCTGGGATAAAGGTGCTGTTAGCCTGGGATAAAGGTGCTGTTAGTCTGTGATACAGGTGCTGTTAGTCTGTGATTAAGGTGCTGTTAGTCTGTGATTAAGGTGCTGTTAGCCCTGGGATAAAGGTGCTGTTAGTCTGTGATACAGGTGCTGTTAGTCTGTGATAAAGGTGCTGTTAGTCTGTGATACAGGTGCTGTTAGTCTGTGATTAAGGTGCTGTTAGCCCTGGGATAAAGGTGCTGTTAGTCTGTGATACAGGTGCTGTTAGTCTGTGATAAAGGTGCTGTTAGTCTGTGATACAGGTGCTGTTAGTCTGTGATTAAGGTGCTGTTAGCCCTGGGATAAAGGTGCTGTTAGTCTGTGATAAAGGTGCTGTTAGCCCTGGGATAAAGGTGCTGTTAGCCTGTGATAAAGGTGCTGTTAGCCTGGGATAAAGGTGCTGTTAGCCTGGGATAAAGGTGCTGTTAGCCTGGGATAAAGGTGCTGTTAGCCTGGGATAAACAGAGTGTTTGGTCTCCTGGTGAACAAACGCTTCATCTCAGTGCTCTGTCCCAGCAGACAGCGATCCAGAGCTAGCAGAGCTGCTGTGTGACGCATTTAGCTTGGCTGAGGTTCATTTTGGTCGAACAGTGTTAAAAGGGGCTAAGTTAGCTCAGGTCAACTATTAGCATAGAATTAACAATACACAGTGTGACAACAGACAAACTTGTGTAGAGTTTCTGTTTCTTTCAGTGGCACCACGGATCTTGTTTGGCCATGCAGGGCCTCCATAGTGAAGGTGACTACACCATCACATCCTGCAGCATTGATCCGTCCGTAAACATGCAGAGTTTCTTCCTCTGGCTCAGCTACTTTAGCACGTTGATGCATCTGAAATACGTCTCTGTGATGATGTAACAACTCTCCACTGAGGCAGCAGAGAGTCGTCACATCGACACAGTCTGCTTTACTTTCTCTTTTCACAAACTCACAAGAGTTTATTTTGTTGTTTGACTTTACACATAAAACATGTTTAAAGAAACTGAATGAGAGAATACAAAGATGACATCATAAATAAGCTGTTGACAAAGTAAAATGACATTTATTTAAAAGTGTTGTTTACATTTATTTATTGTCTGCATGAATATCAAAGATGTTTTTCATTAAAGTTAAAGAGCAGCTTGTTGTTGCTGTGGGCATCATGTATCTGCATCTCCAGAAATCAATCAGCATATTGATCTGCTGCAGCCTGATGTGTGTCAGACACGGCACAGCTTTATCAATCAAAGAGGACACAACTTAAAATATGAAAAAACACTTTCTGCAACTTTTTAATATTAAACTGTGTGTGTTTTAAAAACAAAATACATTTAAAATAATGTTTTTGACCAGCAGCAGCAGCTCAGGCTTCCTGCCGAGGTGCCTTTTAGCAATAAATAATAAAATAAGGTTTCTTCTTGAAAATTGATGTTACATGTTTTATTGACATTTTACTATTTTTTATTTTCATCTTTTATTTGTTTGTATTTTTCTGTTATGTTTTTTTCACTGTCCTGAAAATTCAATTTAAAAACTCACTACTTGACTGTGCACTACATGTCCCAGAAACCCGTGCGCCAGTAGCGACGTCATATTCCCTCGCCTGGTCTGAGCTCTCTCACTCCTCGTACATCCCTCCACATTTGTTCTGTTTCAGCTCGGACCGTAGCTCCAGCTGCTGTAGGTGTCGGAGGATCAGCAGGACCAGGATCAGCCGGATCAGGATCAGCAGGATCAGCAGGATGGGTCCCGTCGAGGTAAAACTTCATCATGTTCGCTCAACTCAATCAAACAGTCCGACATGTTGGACTGAGTCCGCCGTGCGCGCCGGCTGCGGCCGCGCTTTGTGTTGTGTTGTTGGCACGAATGTGGCTAAAACGTTAGCATGTGCTTCAGTGTGCAGGTAACATTTATATTTCACATTTATAAATGCATACACCTTACGTTGATTGGTCCGTTGTTCTGTCCGTGTTAGCGTCA
>NC_051061.1:24785783-24868283 GCF_904848185.1 Acanthopagrus latus
CAGAAACTTTGATGTCAGACTGTTGAATCGGTGCTGTTTGATCTGTGTGTTCCAGGTACTGACAGCAGGAGGCAGCAGTGATCACATCGACGTGTTCACCAACCTGTCCTACAGAGCCTTCTCACTCAGCTTCTGACACACACACACACACACACACACACACACACACACACACACACACACACACACACACACGGTGCTGACCTGAGTGTTTGTGTTTTTTTACTGTTGTTCAAAAACTCACCTTTCATCTTTTGTATCATTTAGTCTGAAAATAATAAAATATTTTTGTCTCATTTTATAAAACATTCTTCTTCTTCTTCTTCATGGTTATTTATTCAGTACTAAATCAAAATCCAACAAAAACCTTCTGCCCTTATCTTCAGACTTCCTCGTCATCTATTTCAGTATTCTGTTCAAAAATGTCGACAAAATAGCTGCAACCTCAGACTTTTTTCTTGTTTCCGTCCCAAACCTCCACAATTTTAATGCGCCATTAAGCAAGACAGTTACAGTGTGAACTAACAGCAGGTGGGATTTTCTACGCCCACCATTTGTTACAACTGCAGATGACTCCTTGTTCCCTCCCATCTCCTCAGCCAGTTGCACAGCAGCCTCCAGGTGACTGACGCATCATGTATGAAGTTTTAAAGCCTTAATGCAGAAGTCTGTAACTAAATTGTCATTATGATGTGACAGTAGAATAACATACAGGTCAGCTGTGGCTCCACCCAGTGGCACTAGTCTGATTTGCCAGAATCCTCAGACTCAATACAACCAATCAGAACCAAGGAGCGTGTCTGAGAAGTGTCAATCACTGTTGTGCGTAAGCCCCCCTCCTCTCACGCAGGTGCAGCGTCTGCTCTCACCTGGTCAGATACTTCAAGCTCAAACTGTAAACACTTGGCAGAGAACAGACAACAACAACAGAGCAGAAACATGCCCCACCATCGCCCACGTCACAGAGAAGACTGATGAAGAACAAAAGCAGAGTGAAAACAAAGACCTGGACCGAGCCAGAGAGAGAACCAGGATAAATATCAGTTTCTTTTCAGTTGTGGAGGAGCTGCGGGTCTGTCAGGACTGTTCTGCTGGACAGGTAAGAACCTGCTGGATATATGTTTCACTCTGTGTCTTAACCACAAGGCTAAGATGGTGGTGGTAATAGTAATCCTCACAATAGCTCATATCACTGTATGATGTTGCAGTCCAGCTTTGTAGGTTGTTGCTATATTTAGCTTATTAGCTTGTATGCTAACTCTGGTGTTTAACTTTGTCTTTATGGCTGCTGGTTAGCAAAAGTGTGGCAGTTATAATATCTTTAGTTTGTGTTCAGTAGCTCTGAAGTGGTTGAACTGGTTCAGAGAAATAACGTTTCTCATTCTTCAGAGAGGCAGCAGGTGATGATGATCACCTGAATGATCACCTGGTAACTCGTCTACAGCGATGTGAGGAATATTGATTGTTACTCTGGATATCTACAGTGATCTGCATGAGGCGCTCTCACTGTAATTTAGTTGTATTGATCAGAAATAGAACAATCAGGGATCATGTTGTTAATTTGAATGTGACATCTTGGTTATCTGGTGTCCTCTGTTACCATGGTTACAAGCCTGCTGGTGCACAGCAGGCTCCTCCTCTGTGGGAGGGGCTTAGAAGGCTGTATCAGTCAGGTGTTCTGAAGTCCATTTTGTTCTCAGAACTCCAGACTGCAGCTTTAAGATTCTGTAGATTATGTAGATTTATGTGTTTTGCTCTTGGATGGTCTGTTTCCCCCCTCAGCTCTTGTTTTTGACATTTTATAGCACAAAGTCAGTGAACGACAGCTGGAATCTGAGCCCAGAACATTTCTACCAGGCGCCTCAATGTGCAGTCTGTCTGTCTGTCTGTCTGTCTAATCTCCTCAGTAAACCTGTGGACTGTGTATTTTTAGTGATGTTGGTATGAAGTCTGGACCTGGACCGCGTCAGACTGTGTGATGTGGACTCTGTGGTGTCCAGCTGATAGCAGCAGTTTCTGATCATCTGCTTGCTGATTTTTGTTTTTATGACTTTTGATTGTAGATTAATGCTGTAGAATATTTCTGCCCGCTCAAGGAAACAATTCAGTGTATAACTTTGACAGCATGTCTGTACTGTAACAAAGGTGTGTCTGAACCAGAACTGTGAGGTCATGAGACAGAAACACTGAGACTGAGTTGAGTTTTATTGAGTTTTATTCCTTGAAGCATCAGACATAAGGTCGACCTCAGCCCACATTATCAAGGAAGCTTAAATTTCCCCCTCACAGATTCAGAATCTGTGGACTGATGATGATTTTGACGTTACAGCAGAAAGAGAGAGTGAGGTGGAGACTCCGCGGGCTGATGAGGAGGATGAACTCTTCATCATGTTGCAGCTCTCCAACGCAGGAAAGTTAAAGGTTGAGATTTGACTCCGCTTCCGGTCAGACAGACGTGTGATTGGTCTTAGATGGTCTCCTCGATGACCTTTGTGATGACGGTGGTGGTGGTGGTGGAGGAGGAGGAGGAGGAGCCACCGGCTGACAGCAAGGTGGAGGAGGAGGACAATGATCTGCAGGAGAGAAATTACAGGAAGTTAGAAAAGAGCAGCAGAGACACTGTGATGTCACCACGGGGCTCATAGAGGCTCGTTAATGCTGTGATGACATCATCTGAAGTCTGTTCTCACAACTCAGAGATTTGTCAAAATTCTTAATTTCCCCAAAATATTCAAAGTTTAGAGAAAAGTTTTCTGACTACATTTATTATCTGTGTTATCATCTTTACCGACGATGATGACACTTCAGTAGTCTACGGTATAACGGCGATGATGGAGAATTAGCTCCACCTGCTGTTCGTCTCCATCAACTCTCAGTCATTGTTTAAATCTGGTAAAAGTCTGCTCTACATTTGGATTATATGTTTTGAAGCACTTTAAAATGTCTCACTGTGAATGTTTGAGAGCTTCAGAAACATCCCATAATATGCAACAGTCTGTTTCAACACTAGACAACATTACAGAAAATATTTTAATCTTAGGAGACACACTGTTGGATGAAGCAGGTGGGCAGAAGACGATTAGTGTGTAAATGTGTGAAGATCAACATGTTGTTTACACATTTAATAGTCTGCTGTCAGAAGCAGCTACATGCTATCAGGAGTACAGATTATTGAATTATTGAAAATCAAAAGCTCAGTTTGATCAATTGATTTTAATCCTCGTCAGTAAGTGTAACCCACACGTCTACTTCCAGTCCGACATCGATCAGAACCAGCTCCGTCTCTCCGAAGTCGTCATTTCAACGTGAGTCTGAGTCCGGTCTGTTTTCTTACCCCTCTCCGTCCAGCAGCCTCCTGTACTCGGCGATCTCCATCTCCAGTCTGGTCTTGATGTCCAGCAGCATCTGGTACTCCTGTCCCTGTCTCTCCAGGTCGGCCCTCAGCTGCACCAGCTGCTCCTCCATCATGGTCACCTGCACAGGTACGCAGTGCGTCAGCGCTGAGGCTAACTGTAGCTAACAGACTTTAACATGTTTCAGACTGTTTGAAGCGCTCACCTGCATCTGGTACCCGCTCAGCTGGTTGGCGTAGCGACTCTGGATTTCACTGAGCTGGGCTTCAAGAGAGGCTTTCTGCAGGAGACAGACAAGTCACGTTTATCCTTTGTGAGGGCCAATCAGAAAGGAGCTTTCTACCAGATTAACAACAACCATCGTAGCCCAGGTGCAAAGTAAACAAACCTGACATGTTAAGTTTGGAAGTTTTTGATTCAATTATCAATTCAATAATCCAGATAGAAAACACTAATAAACTCAGCAGAGTTACTAAAACATCGATATTGTTTCTATGATGTATTTCTCTATGCAGATGACACTGGTCTGTATTCCTCTTACTCGTCTTCTGTCTTTGATGCTTTAAAATCATTTCTTCTTATTCATAGACGTGTTATAATAATAATAAATATTCAACACTAAACCCAAAAATTAAATATGACAGTAAAGTGTGTAAACATCAGTTATGTGATGTTGATCTCCACATGGCTCTCTGATGAGATAAAGTGACATTCATCTGCAACACATTGATACTATGAAACCGTAAAAACCATATAAAAGCAACTATTCAGAAGTTGCTAACAAAGTTAGCATTATGATGATGTAGCACTGTGTCCTCACCATGCTCATCTGTGACTGGAGCTCGATCTCCAGAGACTGAAGCTGAGTCTTCACCTCCTTCACCTCTGACGTCGTGCTCTTCAGTGTCATTTCTGTGGTGGCCACCTCCTTACTGAGCACCTCCGACTGAGAGCGGACAGAAAGAAGTCAACATCACCTAAACAAACAAGTCGTAGCGGTCGAACATGTCTGTTAACAGAGAGGTCTCCTCCACACCTTTGTCTGGTACCAGGTCTCCAGCTCTCGCTGGCTCTTTGCAGCAGCGGACTCATATGTTTCTCTGATTTCAGCCAGAACCGCGTTGAGGTCGGCCTGTGGAGCAGCGTCCACCTCCACGTTCACCTGACCGGTCATCTGGGTCCGCATGCTCAGCAGGTCCTGCAGGAGGAGGGAGGCCGAGGTCAGTCAGGTGCATGTTCAGTCTTTGACCCGCAGAATTCTTGGACTTAAAGATTTGTTATGTGTTAGCAGAACTCAAAGCTCCTGGTGCTGTGAAGGACTGTTACCTCCTCGTGGTTGGCCTTCATGGACACCAGTTCTTCCTTCAGGCTGTCGATCTGCATGCTCAGGTCGGTCTTGCCTGCTGCCAGTTCTCCCATCAGCATCTTGAGCCCGGCGATGTCGGCCTCCACTGACTGACGCATCGTCAGCTCGTTCTCGAACCTGCACAGAGGTTTGTCAGCGGTTATTTAAAAGAGGGAGTGAAGCTGCTGTCGTCCAGCTGAGCTTCGTGATCAGCTGATTCTTCAAAATATTTAAAGGCTTTATTTTAATTTCTCACTTCACTTTTGTGTGATTAATAATTACACTTTATGTTACAAACTTGAGGAAATAAATTAAACATGCAGGTGAATAAAAGAGTTACTGACTTGATTTTGAAGTCGTCCTGAGCCAGCTTGGCGTTGTCGATGCTCAGCAATACGGTTCCTTTGGCGATGATGGCGGCCTGGATCTGCCAACACAGTTAATGATGATGATGATGATGATGTCAGAGGATCAAATACAGATCAAATCATCATGCAAACATTTAAGTGTGATCAAATAAAGATAAGAGATAAAATGGAGGTTAAGATTGATCTAGAAAAACAAAAATAAAAATTGGAAAAATATAAAACATATGAAAGAATGAATCATTTAGAAAAAGATTAGAAAAATCTTTTTAGGGTTTTGCAGCACCATCAGTAAATGAATCTCCTGCTGCCAATCAGATTTAAGATGCCACGCCCACATGATGTCATGCCCACGTGATGCCACGCCCATATGGTGTCACGCCCACATGATCGACCAATGACAGAGTTTCATGATCTCAAAATATTAGGATTTTAAAAACATATGTCGAACTGTTCATGTCGTCTGTTTGTAGACAGAAACACATCACACCTGGACCCCTGCACACCTGGACCCCTGCACACCTGGACCCCTGCACACCTGGACCCCTGCACACCTGGACCCTCACACCTGGACCCCTGCACACCTGGACCCCCTGCACACCTGGACCCTCACACCTGGACCCCTGCACACCTGGACCCCTGCACACCTGGACCCCTGCACACCTGGACCCCTGCACACCTGGACCCCTGCACACCTGGACCCCTGCACACCTTGACCCTCACACCTGGACCCCTGCACACCTGGACCCCCTCACACCTGGACCCCCTCACACCTGGACCCCTGGACCCCTGGACCCCTGCACACCTGGACCCTCACACCTGGACCCCCTGCACACCTGGACCCTCACACCTGGACCCCTGCACACCTGGACCCCTGCACACCTGGACCCCTGCACACCTGGACCCCCTCACACCTGGACCCCCTCACACCTGGACCCCTGGACCCCTGGACCCCTGCACACCTGGACCCTCACACCTGGACCCCCTCACACCTGGACCCCTGCACACCTGGACCCTCACACCTGGACCCCTGCACACCTGGACCCCCTCACACCTGGACCCCCTCACACCTGGACCGGTCAGCCTCACTAAGCCTCGCCACTGTCATTCGGGAGATGAAAGCTGCCACAGTTCTGAGAATGTTTTTGTTTTGACTTTTTTTTTCAGAGCAAATTAATGAGCACAAAATGTTGATGAATCGGATTATTGAGAATTTTCACATCGAGTGACTCAGTAATTATTTATTTGTCCAATATTATTTTAAGTGTATTTAAATCCACTTGTCATTTTATTTTATTTTTTTTAACTATTGTTAAACTGCCTTTTTTCAATTTTTACTTCAAACAGACACTTTTTTTTGTATAACTGATGTATTAACATTTATTTTATATTATATATTAATATATTTAGGTTTTGCTCGTCATCCATTGATCCAGGTTACAGTGTTAAAGAAAAGCAGCCTGTAGGGCAGATTGTAGGGAGGAGATGAGATGAGCAGCCTCACCTGATCACCTGATCACCTCTCAGGTGTGCTCCACCTGTTTCTACATGTCTGATCACCTGCAGCCCTGCTTCTCTTCATCCTTTGCTGTTCAGCTGCTCCTGTTTGATGCTGATTGATATGGAAGCCACAAACACTCGTCTTTATATTTTATCTTCAAGTTTCACGACTTTGCTGTCTCTTCGTTTGTCTCGTTATTACAGAGATGATATTTGTTGGACTCCTGGCTGCTTTTTGTTTCATCTGTGCTGTGAATGTTTTCTCCTCTGTTGTTTCTTCTGTTCTCTGACCGACTGTTGTTCTGTACGGAAGTTAAGAGCTGCCTTTGTGTTACATCAGGAGTTAATTTGCTCTAAATTCTGAGAAAAGTATCTTTTCTTTTTTGGTCCTATGTTCCTTCTTTTAGCGTTTTGACAAAGTTCTAAAAACCAAAAGCTGCCCTCCGGCTGCACTGGAGCTAAGTTGCACTGAACACCATTTCCCATGCTGCCCCTCTTCCTCACCTTGGCCTGCAGGTCTGCGATGGTGACGAAGAAAGCGCTGTAGTCCCTGGTGGTGGGGCCGACCTTGCTCTCCACAAACTGCCGGATCTTCAGCTCCAGCTCGCCGTTGGCCTTCTCCAGCGCCGCCACCTTGGCCAGGTATGTAGCCAGACGGTCGTTCAGGTTCTGCATGGTGAACTTCTCATTGCCGATGAGGCTGTCGTCCATTGACGCTCCTCCGAACCCTGCACCACCACCAAAACCTGCGCCAGCTCCAAAACCTGCACCACCACCGAAACCTGCGCCAGCTCCAAAACCTGCACCACCACCGAAACCTGCGCCGCCGCCGATGGAGAAGCTCCTGCTGGCCTGAGAGACCTTGACACCGCCACCTCCTGCTCCTCCAGACATGCTGAAAGCACTCATGCGGCCGCCACCACCGCCGAATGATGCTCGTCCCCCGCCGATGCTACCGGCGCTGGTCCGTGACATCAGCATTGTTAAGACAATGGAGTGAGGTGAGGAGGAGTTAGTTGGTCTGTCTGCTCCGGTGGAGGGAGAAGGAGGAGAGAAGTGAGGAGAGACGGGTCGTGTGCTGCTTTTAAAGGAGCTCAGGTGGGCGGGTCTGATGGTCCACACCCCATGTGGAATGTACCTGAGTGCAGAACCTATAGAACTGTTCTTAGGTACTGCTCAGAGTACTTGTACTTTTTATAGCATCTTATGTAAGTGTAAACTCCTGCAGCTCCTCAGAGACTCTGAACCCGTCCCATCATGTTTCCTGCTGCTAGCAAATACTTCTCAGATTAGATCAGTCAGTACCAGGCTGCAGCGACCCGGCTCACCACAGGTTCTAATCCACTGAAGGGACATTAGTGTCAGTTAAAGTCTGTCAGTCGCTGCAGGATCAAATCTGAAGCCGAGGAGTTCTGATAGCGACCACTCTGGATCTTTTAATGTAGGTTCTGTTGATCAGCTGATCCACTTCGTGTCTCTGAGTCCTGATGAAGATTTCCTGCCGTCATTTATTCACCGACGTTTTCTTTCAGGCCCTTTAATCATGATTTTTATGATTTTTATATTATTTATGAGTGTTCCTCACTGCAGAGTCCGACCAGAACAGATCCACACAAACACACTCACAGGACTTTGCTGTACTGTTACTCAGTGGTGACAGAAGTATTCAGATATTTACTCATGAAGAAGAAGTGATACCACCAGAGTGCAGAAGTACGAGCATTAAAATGTTTAATCTGTGGAATCCTCTCTGTGTGCAGTCACATGAAGCAGTGCAGTGAACTGAACCTGACTGTCAGTTACTTTCCTCCACAGTTACCTGAGTATCCGAGTACCTGTTCCCCTCTGGGCGCTGTGATGTCACTCAGTGGTTCTGGTTCTTGCTGGCGCTGCAGTTTTTCTCTCGGGGAGCGAAACGCCTCCCGGCAGCGAGCGCTCACCTGAGTGACAGCAGCGCCGTCCTTCAGGTGTCGTGTGGGAAAACGCCCTCAGCAGAGAGAGAGAGGGCGGGGTGTTGTGTCGTCATGGTAACCTGCGGGTCTCAGGTGTGTGTGTGTGTGTGTGTGTGTGTGTGTGTGTGTGTGTGTTGGTTGTGAACTCACTGTGTTATAACACACAACACACAGTCAGTACTTGTTTCTTTAAGAATGTGATTTTGTGGACAGAACCGTGTGGCTGAAGGTTCAGAACTTCTTCGTGTGGGTTTTCATCAGAACACATCTGGAGTCCGTACAGCGTCACACTCCTCAGTTTTACCTTTGGCACACAAAACCACGCTGAGACAAGAATAAGAATCACGATAACAAGACAGAACTCCTCAGCCCGGTTCTATCGGTGCCAGGATCATATCCAAAACAACATTCCTGTCCTGATCCGTGTTATAAAAAGTCGTTCCATGTGCAGAATTTATTTCTCCTGATCGTCCCCCATCCAGAGACGACAGACGACTCACACTGTTAAAGGTTTTGTCTGTAAAACACTAAGACGAGACCAGAATCTGGAGGTCCGTCAGAACCAACGGCTGCTCTTTGCTAGTGATTGTTGAGTAAAGCTAGCTACAGTTAGCTCAGTTAGCCATGCAGCTAGTGGCCTCAGAACTTACTCACTGCTATTTATGATGATACTAATTAATTGTTGGTGAAAGGTGAGTTCAGATGATTCTCCGTGAACCGGGTCACATCTGAACCTGAAACATGAAGGAAAGACAGATGTGTTCACACCAGCACATATTCTACCTGCAGACGTTTCCAGCTTTCAGTATTTCCATGAAGTTTTCCTGACGGTGGGTTCTGACCCGATAAGTCCGTGATCAGACGTTAATAGACATGAATTTTCTTCAGGCAGCACGAATGACATGAAAAACTGTTCTGCTGACGTCATGGTTGATGTCGGGACACAGAGCTGGACGATGACACGTCTTCTCTACTGAGACAGGAAGTCAGACCACCTGGTAAGTCTTGGAAACATGTCTCAGAACAGCTCTGATGGATCTGAACTGCAGACTTGTGGTCCGGCTGCAGACCTGACGCAGCGCTCTGATGATTCTTCTGATCCGTTTATCTAATTCTCTTTGTTCTGGCTCATACTGACGTGGTGAGATGGATTCATGTCTACCTGCTGCTCTCAGCTGCTACTTACTGATGTTAACACACCTGTTAAGAAGCTGCCACTCAGCGGAGACAGGTGGACAGACTGACACCTGCACACCTGTCGGTTCATTTCAAAAGCAGAGTGACGAGAGAGGAAGCTCGGTCACACGCTGATGGTTCTGGACCACAGTGTAACAGACGTGTGAAACGGACTCATGAAACTAAACAAACTGTTATTAACTTCTTGAGAATTTGACTGCAGACGAGCTGTGACGGGACGAACGCTATAAACTCACCTGTCACCTGTTTCACGTGGCTGCATGAAGGAAAACAGTTGGTAAGTGACATCAGCAGAACTCGAGTCTTCAAGAAAACGGAATGATTTGTGTTTATCACAAACACGTGAATGTTGTACATTTACACAGTGTGTGGATTCATAGTAACACTGCGTTAAAAGGTGAGATGCAGAAGAAGGAGGTGAGACGTCAGAGAGAAAACCAGTCTGAAGGTTTCTGTATTCAGAGTGTTGACAGAGTTGTTCTGCTCCACAACTTCTCAACAACAGTCGTCTTTGTTCGCAGCTTCTCAGTTTTTTGGTTCGAAGCCAAAACAAAGAAACTGCTGGCACACACATCACCGCTGACGACACGTTACAGGGAGCGAGGTGACGAGGTCAGGCGTGAACACAGCTCCTCTATCTGACTGCAAATATAAACCAAGTCCATTTAATTCAACATGCAGTGATGTGAACACGTGTGTGAATGTGTGTCGGCTGTTTTCTCTCCTGCAGTCCGGAAACAGTCAGCAGGTCGTCTGGAACACGATGATGCTCTTTACGTTCACACGCCTCGAGTCCACAGGCTCACCTGTTCAGACCCACAGACTTTCTGTCTTTTCTATCCAGAGTAATAACGATAGGACACGTGCGTGTGTGTGTGTGTGTGTGTGTGTGTGTGTGTGGAGGCGGTGAGCTGCGCTCTGATACTGACTTCACTCCGCCAAACAAACAGAACAAGGATCAATACATTTATGTGAAAGATTAATACAGCTCACACTGACCGACACTCGGGTGGCTGCTGTGTGGTGAACAGATGGAGGCGTGTGTGTGGTGAACAGGTGGAGGCGTGTGTGTGGTGAACAGGTGGAGGCGTGTGTGCTGTCACTGTGGAGTTTAATGAATGGCCACTATGTGAATCTGGCACTGAGAGTTAATCTGTCGCCGGCAGCAGATTCAGTTCTGATGTGAGGAATGAAAACAGGCGTCTCTGATTGATGGGCAGCGATCTGCTGTCACACGCAGCAGCTTCAGGCCTGCAGGCTCTGAACCCTGAACCATCTGCAGACTCGTGTCTCTGCACGCAGCCGCTCAGCGCTCATATGTCGGCGTCTATACCTGCAGCTATAAGCTACATGAACACTGATGATTCAAACTGCTGAACTGCTCCTTTAAAGCAGACTCTGATAAAGATGGTGGACGGACTGACGGACAGGAGCTGCCGGCTGTGTCACAGAGTCTTTGTGTTAATTTGCTCTCTTCTTTATTTTAGCTGACTGTCAGAAAGACTCGCAGCACATTCAGGTCACCTGTTGTTCAGGTGTTGAGCCTCTTGATTGATGATGGAGAGCAGAGAGAGGTGTTTCCCTCTCAGCCAATCAGGGTGTGGCGACGCCCTTGATGAAGGCTTGGTGGAGGTGATGACTGACACCCTAACAGAGTGCTGAGAGACAACAGGAAGAGGCTGTGATGTGTGTTGTCTTCCTCTAAAGATGAGAAACATCAGATGTCTCCATCAGCTCGTCTGCTGTGATCAGACTGCAGGACAGAACACATCACAACCTGATCTCAGACCACATTTAACCCTGTGCAGGTGGTCGAGCTCATGCATGATAACTCGTCTCTCAGCAGCCTCAGTGAGACTTAGATAACATCTGTCCACATCAGCCTGGTGTCCAGGCTCCTGTTTTTATATCTGCACACGGCCGACAGACTTCCTGTTTAGCGCCTGGCTAACTTGAACAGCGATAAAACTGCAAAACTTGTAGACGAACGGATCAAACTGTGACTTCTCAGAACGTGCGGCTTCACACTCTGTGGGTTCAGCGCTGCCTTGCTCAGGGGCTCTGTGATGCAGCAGATTGTGGTTGGATCCCTCGTTTCTTTCCTCTGCTGACTTTCTGACCCCCTCGCTGCAGCCGCGCCTCCACTCTGAATGAAGCCTAAGCTCTTTAAACCGTCTGTCACTCAACTCCAACAATGAGCTCCACCTTCATGTTCCCAGCTGATCAGGAATCTGAACCATCGCTCAGATGGAAAATAACAAACAGGCCTGAAGTCAGACACAGTTTTACATGATTCATCTGGACAATGTCTGTCTGTGTTCCTGGTGAAAGACGGGCAGAGACTGTAGACATCATCGCAGCAGAGCGAAGCTGCACGTTCACCCTGCTTTAACCAGCTGAGTTAACAGGCTCATGTGCAGGTTAACGCTCAGCGCTGCAGGTTAAAGCTGCAGGTTAACGCTCAGCGCTGCAGGTTAACGCTCAGCGCTGCAGGTTAACGCTCAGCGCTGCAGGTTAAAGCTGCAGGTTAACGCTCAGCGCTGCAGGTTAACGCTCAGCGCTGCAGGTTAAAGCTGCAGGTTAACGCTCAGCGCTGCAGGTTAACGCTCAGCGCTGCAGGTTAAAGCTGCAGGTTAACGCTCAGCGCTGCAGGTTAACGCTCAGTGAGGATTAAAGAAAAGTAAAGTGACCAATCAATAATACATGTCTGTCTGTGTCACACACCTCATCACAGCTGAGTTAATGATGTCACTGAGTGGATGACAGATGAGCTGATTGAGTCTGTAGATGGAAGTGAATCTAAAAAAAGACTCTTGAACTACAGTTTTTGCTGTGAAAAAATGAGGGCGGACCTGAAAAGAGCTGTTTTTTGAATGGAGTTTGGTTTGTGTCTGACTCCAAAAAGTCTGTATTTTCTTTCCCTCGTGAGGTTAGTTTCAGGCCTTCCCTTCATGTTCTACTCTGTGACACTGTAGATCTACATTATGTGTCTCTACAGTTTGCTTCTCCAGCTCCAGGAGAGAATTGGCCCTCAGCGGCGCCGTCACTTCATTAAAACCAGCAGATTTATGAGTGTTTGGAGGGTCGACACAGGTTCTGAGATGTGACAGCAGCCTGAGGCCGGGGAGAGGTCGAGGATTCATGAAACTGTAAATGTCACTTTCAGCTTTCACTGCTGCTGCTGGAGGCCATGAAACAGCCAATCACAGCTCAGCATCAGCTCAGACACACCTGATGATTGTGACCCGCCCACATATGTACCACAGGTACAGAATATATAGTCTCTCCTGTACAGAGCGTCAGTCACATCATGTTCTGCTGCACCGCAGAACAGTTCTGATGTGAGTGATCCATGTGTCGACCCGCTCATCAATATTTATAGAATGAGCTTCAAATAACGAGCAGTGACACGAAGAGCCTGGAGCCCCAATCAGCCTCAGGCTGACGGGTCACTACACTGCTCTGTACTGGTGGTTCTGGTGGTTCTGTTGGTTCTGATGGTTCTGGAACTTTTGTTAAAGGAGTTTTTGGAAAATAAAGATTTGTTGTAAAGAGAATATTTCTGACATTTTTTCTGGAACGTGTTGGCTTCTCAGACGGGACGTTTGTGAGCTGAGCTCTGGTTTCAGACTGATTCTAACAGAAACTCGTTAAATGTTTACAGCCTGGTTAGTTTCTGTTGGTTCTGTCTGACTGCATTCATTCATTAATTCACCTGCACAGAGACAAACATCATAAACACAATATGAACACAATAAAACACGACAAGAAGCTGAAGCTGTCTTGTAAAACTACCAGTTCACAGCAGACTTTGTCACGCACATCTCAACATTTAACTAAAGAAATGTGGAGAAACACTTAAATCATGAATCACAAACTCTTCTGCAAGTTTTTGCATTTTGTTTCCCGTGAGAAAACCAAATCAATCAAATCATCCTGACGCCACCACGGATTAAAGAAACAACCAGAGATGCTTCAGCTCTCCTGAAGGCCAGAGGCGCCGGAGAGTATCTGAACCGGGCTGACAGAAGGAAACGAAACCGTCCTGGTCCGGGCGTGAAGCAGCCTGCAGAGAACTGACGCTCAGCAGGGCTCAGACAGAAGGAAGTGATGGAGTTTGAGGCCCAGCAGGGGGCAGCACCGTGACTCCTCTGGGTTTAAAGCTGCTCCATTCAGAACTCCATTTAAATTTACACACATTTAAGATTGAACACATCTGAACTCTGACCTGGAACATGTTGGATTGTTAGAGGTGTGAACAGTTTGTGATATTCACTCATCTTTTACTAACTTCAGTATTGAGCCTGACTGCTGGTACGTTTATCAAGCAGTGAATTATTAAACTAATCAGCTCTGATGATCATCAAAGTCTTTTGTCCTGCTGCCAGCTGAACACAGCAGAACATGTTCAGTTTCCTTTGAATTGATTTCAGTTATTTAGTATTTTCAGGCAAATAACAGTTTATCATTAATCAGTTTAATTGAACCCTGTCAACAGTCAACAACCTCATCTACTGTAAACTACTGAGGTTCCTCACCTGGTAGATGTTCCTTAGAGACATGCTGGCCGCTCTGGACTGGACTGGACTCAGAACCTGGTCTGGACCAGGGTCTGACTCTGACTCTACAGTGGAGAGCCTAAAATGTGCTAAATGTTGAAGTCTGCTTGTATATATTTGAAGTTATGCTAACATGAATATATGGGCAGATTTTTGAGCATATTGTAGAATTTCAGTATATTCTCAAGCGTGACATAAAAACCTTTTAGAGAAATTGTCAGAACAGCTCTGATCAAAATTAGAGAAAACTTCCAGATGCCTCCCAGTTATTGGTGTTAATCTGGCACATAATTGTTGGACACGCCCTCTTTATCTGGCAGCTCTCCTGCTAACTTTGCACGATGGCAGGCTGCTGTAAGGTGACTGAAGCCAAAGGGACGAGCCTCTCAGCCATTGCAAGAGAGGTTGGGTGTTACAAGTCTGTGATTTCTAGAATACTGAAACCTTACAAGGATACAGGATTATGTGAAGACCCTCAGTGGGGAATCAGTTCAACGCTGCAGCTGGAATTGTTCACCAGTTCAGTGCTGAACAGAACAAGAATCTGTCTCGGCACACAGTGTCTCGCTGTTTAAGACAATTTGGACTGAAAGCCCACTCAGCAGCGACCGAACCTCTCACCAGCAGACAGAATGTGAAGGCTGGACTTGCCTTTGCTGAGGAGCATGTTGTGTGGACAGAGGACAGCTGGTCCAGAGTGCACTTCAGTGATGAGAGTAAGTTCAGTTTATGTGGGTCTGATGGGAAACATCATGTTCAGTGTTGAACTGGGGAAAGACTGAACCAAAGTGTGTGAAGAAGTCAGTCAGACTGGAGGAGGAAGTGTCATGTTTGGAGATGTTTTCTGCAGCAGAGTTGGGCCTGTTGTGCAGCTGAACCTCCTTCAGCAACATGCAATTCCTTCACTGCATTTGTCTCCCAATCAGCCCGCAATTTCATACAAGTCAGTTCCCCCTGTCACACTGCAAAACGGGTTAAGCAGTTCCTCGAAGCTAAGAATACTGAAACAATGAAATGACCAGCCCAGAGTCCAGATCCGAACCCGGAGAGAATCTCTGGTGACAAAGTGAAACTCACCACAGTTACTGTGGAAGAGACTGCAAGAGGAACGGACCCAGATCAAACCAGAGCAGAGTGAGAAACTGGTGATGTCTGTGGGTGCAGAAGTTATCCAGAGCGAGGGCCTCGACACTTCCTGTTCTTTTTCAAATCTTACAGCCCTAAAAACCTTTGTTCAGATCTTCTCGGCTGACAGCCATTACTGTTCGCTAATTTTGCTCAGTTTTTTTCACAAAATAAAGTTTTCTGTTGAAGTTCCTCAGCTAGTACAGCAGCTGATAGTCTATCAAATTCTGAGCAATGAAAATAAAATCAAGTATTAATTAATTGTTCTCTGAATGTTTTTGTACTTCTTACATCATATTACATCATGTAGTACTCGTTAGTGCTTCATGTATTGGAAGTTACTTTACATCAGGACACAAACACTCAGACGTTGTTTGGACTCTCATTTTATTTCTTGTTGAACATCAGATTCAGATCATGATGATGATGATGATGATGAAGGGCTGGCGCCCTCTGCAGCGGCTCAGCGGTAGGAGCGACCAGAGATGGCGGAGGCCGAGGCGGAGGAGGAGGTGGAGGAGGACACCACCTTCCCATCAACCACCTCCTCCACGACTGTCACAACGCGCTTTGTTGTAGTGGAAGTGGAAGAGGAGGAGCTGAGGGAGGAGACGCTGTCGGCCAATCAGAGAACAGAAGAGTCAGAAGGCCAGCCGAGAACTTCCTGCTTCTATTATTCACATTTCGACTTCAACGCTACCTGATTACTCATTACCTTCCTGATCACTGAGTATCTGAGTACTACAGTTGTTATTCACACACTGCTTCTTTCTTTTCTGTTTTCTTTGAAGCCCCGCCCCCCTCAGGTGTGATCCTGTCTCACCTGGTGCTCGCCTCTCCGTCCAGCAGCCTCCTGTACTCGGCGATCTCCATCTCCAGTCTGGTCTTGATGTCCAGCAGCATCTGGTACTCCTGTCCCTGTCTCTCCAGGTCGGCCCTCAGCTGCATCAGCTGCTCCTCCAGCGACGTCACCTGAAGGACGAGCAGAACAAAGTCGTCATCGAGTGTCTGACGAGAAACATGAAACTCTTTGGCGCCACGATTCACGCCGCGCCCTCTGCCTCACCTGCATCTGGTACCCGGACAGCTGCATGGAGTAGCGGCTTTGTATCTCAGCCAGATTTCCCTCCAGAGACGATTTCTGCACAGAGAAGCAGGATCGTGAACATAAAGAGTTTTACAGCGAGATGAGTCGTGTCACTTCCTGTCTGATGCTCACCATGCCCAGCAGCGACTGCAGCTCGATCTGCAGAGACTGCAGCGTCCGTTTGACCTCCGTGACCTCTGACCTGGACGTCTGCAGCGTCTGAGTCTGAGTGACCACCTCTTTGTTCAGAGACTCCGTCTGCACAGCACACACACAGACACACACAGACACACAGTCAACACATGCACATAACTTACAGGTAATCTCTGCGTCCACAGGAAGTGATGTCACGGCGTTACCTTGGAGGTGAACCAGGCCTGCAGCTCCTTCTGGTTCTTGGCGGCGATGCCCTCGTAGTGCTCTCTGATCTCCGCCATGATCCTGGAGAGGTCCTCTGCTGGAGCGGCGTCCACCTCCACGTGCACCTGGCCGCTCATCTGAGCGCGCATCGCCAGCAGCTCCTGCAGGAAACACGAGACGTGAGCGGGGTCACACTGACAGGCCCCCCGGAAACTGCTGCTGGATCTCAGGTTCCACACGTTAAACCTCAGGTTTGTCTCACTGAGGCCAGCTGTGTTAGTGTGTGTGTGTTGTGTGTGTGTTGTGTGATCTTCAGTTACCATATTTAATCTCTATATTTCTAATTATATATAATACATTTATTATATATTTATAATATATTTATAAAAAAATATATAATTACAGTATTTATAATATATTTACAATTATTTATAATATATTTATAATACTCTCACCTCCTCGTGGTTCTTCTTCAGGTAGATCAGCTCCTCCTTCAGACCCTCGATCTGCATCGTCAGGTCTCCCTTCGCCATGTTCAGCTCATCCAGGACCCTCTTCAGCCCGCCGATGTCGGCCTCCACCGACTGACGCATGGCGAGCTCGTTCTCATACCTGGAGGAGGAGGTGGAGGAGGGTGAGTGACAGTGCTGTGTGAACATTACAGACTCTTCTGAGTCTGTTATTAATATATGAATATAAAAACTATGTCACACTGTCAACACCTGTACTAAGACTCACACACACACACACACACACACACACACACACACACACACACACACACACACACACACACACCTTTACACACCTTTACCTTTACTGTAGTAACTGCAGTTACTACAGTTGCTACAGTTACTGCAGTTGCTACAGTTACTGCAGTTACTACAGTTACTACAGTTACTACAGTTACTAGAGTTGGTACAGTTACTGCAGTTACTACAGTTACTACAGTTACTGCAGTTACTAGAGTTGGTACAGTTACTGCAGTTACTACAGTTACTACAGTTGGTACAGTTACTGCAGTTGCTACAGTTACTACAGTTACTACAGTTGCTACAGTTGCTACAGTTACTACAGTTACTGCAGTTACTGCAGTTACTAGAGTTGGTACAGTTACTGCAGTTACTACAGTTACTACAGTTGGTACAGTTACTGCAGTTGCTACAGTTACTACAGTTACTACAGTTGCTACAGTTGCTACAGTTACTACAGTTACTGCAGTTACTGCAGTTACTGCAGTTACTAGAGTTGGTACAGTTACTGCAGTTACTACAGTTACTACAGTTGGTACAGTTACTACAGTTACTACAGTTACTACAGTTGCTACAGTTGCTACAGTTACTGCAGTTACTGCAGTTGCTACAGTTACTACAGTTACTACAGTTGCTACAGTTGCTACAGTTACTACAGTTACTGCAGTTACTGCAGTTACTAGAGTTGGTACAGTTACTGCAGTTACTACAGTTACTACAGTTGGTACAGTTACTGCAGTTACTACAGTTACTACAGTTACTACAGTTACTACAGTTGCTACAGTTACTACAGTTACTGCAGTTACTACAGTTACTACAGTTGGTACAGTTACTGCAGTTACTAGAGTTGGTACAGTTACTGCAGTTACTACAGTTACTACAGTTGGTACAGTTACTGCAGTTACTACAGTTACTACAGTTACTACAGTTGCTACAGTTGCTACAGTTACTGCAGTTACTGCAGTTACTACAGTTACTACAGTTGCTACAGTTGCTACAGTTACTACAGTTACTGCAGTTACTACAGTTACTACAGTTGCTACAGTTGCTACAGTTACTACAGTTACTGCAGTTGCTACAGTTACTGCAGTTACTGCAGTTGCTACAGTTACTGCAGTTACTGCAGTTACTACAGTTACTACAGTTACTACAGTTACTGCAGTTACTGCAGTTACTACAGTTACTACAGTTACTACAGTTACTACAGTTACTGCAGTTACTAGAGTTGGTACAGTTACTGCAGTTACTACAGTTACTACAGTTGCTACAGTTACTACAGTTACTACAGTTGCTACAGTTGCTACAGTTACTGCAGTTACTGCAGTTACTGCAGTTACTAGAGTTGGTACAGTTACTGCAGTTACTACAGTTACTACAGTTGGTACAGTTACTGCAGTTACTACAGTTACTACAGTTACTACAGTTGCTACAGTTGCTACAGTTACTACAGTTACTGCAGTTGCTACAGTTACTACAGTTACTGCAGTTGCTACAGTTACTGCAGTTACTGCAGTTACAACAGTTACTACAGTTACTACAGTTACTGCAGTTACTGCAGTTACTACAGTTACTACAGTTACTACAGTTGCTACAGTTACTGCAGTTGCTACAGTTGCTACAGTTGCTACAGTTGCTGCAGTTACTACAGTTGCTGCAGTTGCTGCAGTTACTACAGTTACTACAGTTACTACAGTTACTACAGTTACTACAGTTGCTACAGTTACTACAGTTGCTACAGTTGCTGCAGTTACTGCAGTTACTACAGTTACTACAGTTACTACAGTTGCTACAGTTACTGCAGTTGCTACAGTTACTACAGTTGCTGCAGTTGCTGCAGTTACTACAGTTACTACAGTTACTACAGTTACTACAGTTACTACAGTTGCTACAGTTACTACAGTTGCTACAGTTGCTGCAGTTACTGCAGTTACTACAGTTACTACAGTTACTGCAGTTGCTACAGTTACTACAGTTGCTACAGTTACTACAGTTGCTACAGTTGCTGCAGTTACTGCAGTTACTACAGTTACTACAGTTACTGCAGTTACTACAGTTACTGCAGTTGCTACAGTTACTACAGTTGCTACAGTTACTACAGTTGCTACAGTTACTGCAGTTGCTACAGTTACTACAGTTGCTGCAGTTGCTGCAGTTACTACAGTTACTACAGTTACTACAGTTACTACAGTTACTACAGTTGCTACAGTTACTACAGTTGCTACAGTTGCTGCAGTTACTGCAGTTACTACAGTTACTACAGTTACTGCAGTTGCTACAGTTACTACAGTTGCTACAGTTACTACAGTTGCTACAGTTGCTGCAGTTACTGCAGTTACTACAGTTACTACAGTTACTGCAGTTACTACAGTTACTGCAGTTGCTACAGTTACTACAGTTGCTACAGTTACTACAGTTGCTACAGTTGCTGCAGTTACTGCAGTTACTGCAGTTACTACAGTTACTGCAGTTACTGCAGTTACTGCAGTTACTACAGTTACTGCAGTTACTGCAGTTACTGCAGTTACTACAGTTACTGCAGTTGCTACAGTTACTACAGTTACGGCTGCAGCAGTAAATCATTTGGACTGACTTGGTCCTGAAATCATCTGCGGCCAGGCGGGCGTTGTCGATGCTCAGGTGGACGGATCCATTCAGCCTGATGGCGGCCTGAATCTGGAGAGAACAAACAGAACATCATCAGAACCAGAACCAGAGGATGGAGTCAGCTGTGAGGATAAGTAGGGGCTCTACCTTGCCGGTGATGTCAGCGATGGTGGCGTAGAAGGCGCTGTAGTCCCTGGTGGTGGGGCCGACCTTGCTCTCCACAAACTGCCTGATCTTCAGCTCCAGCTCGGCGTTGGCCTTCTCCAGGGAGCGCACCTTGGCCAGGTAGGTGGCCAAACGGTCGTTCAGATTCTGCATTGTGAACTTCTCGTTGCCGATGAGGCTGTCGTCCATGCCGGAGACGCTGTAGCTCATGGAGGCTGAGTATCCTCCACCATAGCCACCGCCGCCACCACCCATGGAGGAAGAGGAGATACGGCTTCCATAACCACCTGCTCCTCCGTACACACTGCCAGCTTTCATGGAGATCCGTGAACCCCCACCGACACCGATCAGGGAGCCGCCAGAGCCTCCCATGGAAGTCCTGACTGACTTGGAGGAAGAGCGGACCGAGAAGTTGGCCATGATGGATGGATGCTGTCTTCTGCTGTGGCTGGAGACGACACAGAGAGGAGAGGAGAGTGATGAGCCTCAGGTCTCTCCTCCTATTTAACCTCCTGCAGAGCCGTCAATCACTCAGCATATACCACGACAACAGGTGAGGCAGGGAGCCAGGTATGTGTTCTGGAGGCCGGTCCTGGGTGTGTCAGGGATGGTCAGGGAAAAATGTAACCTTAAAACCTGCCTGACAATACTGCTGTTTGTTTACCAGAGCCAAGGCGTGAGGTCTCCACATCCTGCAGGCTCGGACGACCTTTTATTGTAATTAGTGCGACATGTTGAAACCAAACTGTCAAAAGTTCAGTCGATCAGACACTCATGTAGAGAAGGTTACAGTAAATGTCAACGTCTGTGGAATGTGGGAGGTAATTATACAGTAAGACAACCGCCAGCAAGCGTCAGCAGAATAACAGCCTGTAAAATGCCATGAAACAAAGTCCAGTTCACAGGATCATCACAAATAAACTGTGTTAAACTGATGTCGTTTGAAACAAGAATAAATGTTGGAGGAGAACATGAAGAGCTGCAGGGAGACGGAGAGGAAAAGTTCTGAACGTGTCTGTAACTAAAGTGGGCCTGTAGAGACGGACAGCTCCGTGCTGTACCAAGCTCACAGTGACAGGTAACGTTAGTAACGTAAGGATTAAGGCAAGGCAAGTATATTTATATAGACAACTCCATATATTAAACAGCTGTGTGATCAGTGAGGCAGGAAGTAGACGTGCAGAACCTTAAATGAAGAGCTCCAGGTTCTGAGCAGGTTCTGAGCAGGTTCTGCAGCGCTGTACAGACACCACCCTGACAGAGTGGACCTCTGGACAGACGTCAACATGGAGGACAACATGGAGGACAACATGGAGGACAACATGGAGGTGACTGTGACTGAGCTCGTCACAGATCTAATCATTACATTCACCTTGAGGACATTTAACAGACGCTTTAGTTCAAAGTGACTTACAATAAGTACATCAGACTTCTGGGAGGTTCCCTCAGGAGAACTGAAGCTCCATGTGACACAGCACTGTTCCACATATATACAGGATCAAGGAAGAATAAACACCAAAGTACCCGACACCCATAAGATATAAATATAAAAAGATATAAAATGAATATAACATACTATACATAGACATGTAAAACCATGACGTCACCGTCGATGGAGTAAAGAGAAATATAGAAACAATTATCAAGCTGTCATCTGAGGATCGATGCTGCCGTTTATCAAAGATTCCTTCAGTACATGAGTGCTGTGATCACAATGCAGACACTTTTTGGGGCTGTTGGGAGGCAGTGATGCTCTGCAGGTCCAGGTGAAGTCTGAACAGGTGAGTCCAGAGTCTCCTGCTGCAGACACAGAGACTCTGCTGTCCTGACGCTGGTCTGGACTCGGTTCCTCCTCTGAGGCTCCAGAACAGAGAAGAGTGGTGACTTCTTTCGTGTGGACGCAGGAATGAAAACCCTGCTCAGAGTGAACCGTGTCACAGCGTCACAGCGTCAGACGTCGTCTGAGGGCTCGTTAATGCTCCACATGAGAGACGGACTTCATCTGTACAGCTGGGAGGAGACTGGACCGGACCTGAGCTGAGTCGGACCCTCTGGTGGTTGTATTGCTTAACATCCATTAACAACATGATGGACTCGTGTTTTCAGGCAGTGATATTGTTTGAGACAGACGTAAAGGAGCCGTAACTGAACTGAAGCCTGAACTTTGTGGGTGTAGATTATGATCGATGTATGAAACTTTATCACGCTGTGTGATTTGTTGTCCTAAAGGCATCTCACCTATTTGAAAAAAAGGAAAGTTGATCTTCCCACAGAGAGACTCACATCATCACAGCTCAATTTTTAACCTTTAAAATCTTGTTCCAACACGTCCGGCTGCTGCTGAACCTTTCAGAGTCTCCAGAGACACATTATCTACCAAACAGGAGCCAAAAACGCCCTGAAGCCAAAACTGTCGACACCGGCTCCGTCAGCTCAGGTCCGGAGACCACAGGGAGTGTGTGGATCCTCCGCGGCCGACAGGTCGTATTTCCACTTGTGTCTTCATGTTAATCTCTTGATCCCAGTTCAGTCACAGGTGGTTTAACTGGGATTCTGCTCTGAGATCTGAGAAGGACGAGACCTTTAGATCAAACTGCTGATGTTGGTATTTCTGCACTGACGCGTCTTCATGTGTTTTGACTTGTTGGTGAAAACTGAGCGTAACTGTTACTGATTCTGCACACCAGGTCCAGAACCCGACGTCCAAGCTGCGGGTTTCCCTCCACATGGACCGCAGTGGTTTTTCAGTTCATGCTACTAAAAGACGTGAAAGTTTGGAATCCTGAGTTTTAAATATTGCATCTCATAATAACACCGTCACCAGCTGCAGACGCAAACTGAACATTTATAAGATTATTTTCTGTGGCGATCCAGAATCCAGTTCAATAATCTCACAGAGGAACCAGAAGGATGCTAATTTCAGTTAGCTACAGAAACATGTCACCCCATGTTCAGATCAAAGACGAGCTGAGGTGATAAAAAGCCGCTTCTACTGCAGAGTCAGTCGACCCGGCTGCACACAAGAACCGATCCTCACGGGTTCAAGTTGGATTTTGACCCGTGGAAATAAGAGACAGAAGCATCTGAAGCAGCTCACTGCTGAAAGTAAAGCTCATAAACGTGTGGTTAGAATAAAACAGGTGTGTTGACCCGCGAACTCAAACAGAACCAGCTGCTCTGCTCTGATGGTTCTGGTTTCATAAGAGTGCTTCTGAAGGTCGGTGTCAGGTCCTCACCTGACCTCTGCACACTTTCACAGTCTGCCCATTTAATGTTTGCTCTGTATCACAGATTTGTGTTTGCTCAGTACTTGAACCTGGTCCCTCTGTTCATTCCTCTCCTCTTCGTGACCCACCTCTCCTCATTCCAGCCTTTGTGAAGAACCACACACCCTGTTCAGCGCGTCTCATCTGTCATCAGCGAGCTTCACCACCCTGATGTAACCCTGCAAACAATCCACGGTTCACATACTACAGCAAGGTTAACGAGGAATACGAGTAAAACTGCTGGCGACGCTCAGATTGCAACTGTCACTGAATCTGAGATCTTTAATGTGAACAAACCAGTTTCTACACCCTGAAGCTCAGATCCACTTGGCTGCTAATGTAAAGCTCCACTTTCTCTGTGTCGTGACACAATGACAGCAGTGTTGCTGAGAGCCAAGTCATCACTCACCTGAGTATCAGTACGCAGTAATCCACCTGTGCAGGCCCGGCCCGTCTCTCAAATGTACCCGAGTTGCTTCGGCTCAGCTCAGCTGCTGCAGCATTAATATATCAGGTTCAACAGGAAAGTAAACTTTCATCTGGAAATTGATAAAAATCTGAGGGGTGAAAAGTTCAGCACAGCTTGATGGATCGTCCCAGTTTACTGAAGTAGACGTAACCAGAGAACTGAACGCCTGCAAACTCACTGTGGAAAGAAATGAGGCAGTCAAACTTCCAAACTGTTTAGTGTGCACAACGTTTACAGGACACAGCAGGACACAGCAGGACACAACAGGACACAACAGGACACAACAGGACACAGCAGGACACAGCAGGACACAACAGGACACAACAGGACACAGCAGGACACAACAGGACACAACAGGACACAGCAGGACACAGCAGGACACAGCAGGACACAGCAGGACACAGCAGGACACAGCAGGACACAACAGGACACAACAGGACACAGCAGGACACAGCAGGACACAACAGGACACAGCAGGACACAACAGGACACAGCAGGACACAACAGGACACAGCAGGACACAGCAGGACACAACAGGACACAACAGGACACAGCAGGACACAACAGGACACAACAGGACACAACAGGACACAGTGTTGACAGGTGTGGTTTACACTGCAGGAGTTACGGGACTCTACGTAACGCGTTCGATGTGACCGAAGGTTAACGCAGCTGCTCACATAACAACAAAGACTGATGCTAATGCTAAATGCTGGAGCTAACATTAGCTTCACAGACTGTTCCCGTCTCTGACTGTGACAACACATTTTTAACCAGTGACACAAATAGTGAATCACACCACCTGTTAGCCCAAGCTGCTAACGTTTAGCTTCTCAGACTGCTGAAACAAGTTTCCTGTTAGGCTAATGGAGCCAAAATAGTTTGTGTTGTTTCTAACTGCTGTCTACTTTCTGTTGACCATATTTACGCGTAGATCACGCTTTGGCAGCTGCTGTACATTGGAGCGATGCGTCAACGCGGCGGCCATATTGGTGCAGGGAAACTAAGACTCCTGATGCATGAGAGTCTCCTGAAGCCCGACGATGATCAGAGCTCACAGAATCTCTCAAAGAGTTTGATCTGTTAGCATCACACAATTTAAGATGAGCTAACGTTACATCATTAGCTCCTTTTTCTAACAGCTTGTAAAATGGCTGCCATGATGGGACCCTGTGCCTCTCACAGCTGGTGGTGACGAGGCCTCCTCCTCCACGTGGTCCTGAATGTGGCACCATGTTTCTGGGTCGTACACAGCTGCTCGTTGTCGTCCAATAAGTAGAGTTACGTACAGAAACCTTTGCATGCTGGGTCTGATGGGTTCGTTAGTCTGTTTGATGATGAGAACAAGAAGAGTTTCAGCTTCTGTTGGAGGATGAAAGGTTTCAGAGTCGCTGTGTCGACACAAGATGAGATTGTTTCTAATTTAAACTTCATACGAACAATGACTGACAGTTACAGTCCAACTTCTCTCACCAGTGAAACCACGGCAGGTTTGTACAAGAGAGATTAACGATACAGATTTAGCTCTAATTTCACATAAATGTGTAAAATGACTGATGATGATGAATAATTATATTTTAACGTTACGTTAGCTTAAAAGCAGAATGACTCATTGTGGTGTAACCTGAATCTCCTGCAGCTGCACAGACCATCAGCCTGTTCTACTTCTGAACATATCACACTTTCTATTTTCTATCAATTGATCTGTGTTGCTCGGTGGATGAACGCTGTGCTTTGGGACCTCAGGATTCCCTGAAGGGACGATCTCCGAGAGGTTTCACTGTCACATTGATTTTATTACTTTTCAGTGACTGACACGCAGTCTGAAGACCTCAAAGCTGCCGCTGGAACAGTTTCTAGCCCTCGGGTTATTGGACCGTCTCCAGCTGCAGACTCATTACTGAGGTATGACAAGAGAACAAACTGTCTAAATTAATATAAAGGAAATGAGAAGATTAGGTTTGTGAAAGGAGAAGCGTGGAAGTATCCACACAGAGGACGGACAGCTGATCATCATCTTTGTCTCTTTGTTGTCTCTTTGCTCCAATGAGTCATTTCTTATTCATCTCTTCTTTCTCTTGCATGTTGTCCCGTGTTCTGTACGGTGGCCCACGAGGGCCAATCACAACGGCAAGTCAGAAACCACAGTGGGAATATGTGGTCCATGCCGACAGGAAGTCACAAGAAGAAGAAGAAGAAGACGCACTCGGTCCTCTCGCTCGACATCGACGGAGGAAAACTGGTCAGAAGGTTTTTCTTGATGTCATTTTAACAGCTGACCTGAACACAAAACATGAGGCAGGAGTGAAAACATCACGAAGCCGTTGGGCTCAGCTGGAAGAGCAGCGTCCCATGTGTCCTCGCTGCAGCAGACCTGGGTTCGAGTCCTCTGCTGCGTGTCTCTCTCTCTCATCCTGTTTCCTGTCAGATCTTCAGCTGATCTACCAATAATGTCGTATAAGTGCCCAAAAAACTTGATCTCCGATCAGCTGGTCCTCCAGGTGTTCAACAGCAAGCCCCGCCCCTTCTGGGTCACACTGTTGTGTTTTTTAGAATTTGCCATCTTGTTCTGACTTGCGGTTGTGTTTGGACCCGTTGGGCCACCGTAGTTCTGTGTTCACTATTTTTAACTATTTAAATTTGAGTGTCCCGACCGACCGGTTCTTCTCCACAGATTCTCCATTTTGGATCACATGCTTGGTCACTGTGCTGATGACCGTCCATCACTCAGGCTTCATCTTCTGTCGCAGAGATACGAGTTCAAATCTAGTCACTTTTATTGATACAGCACAGAATCACAGTCTGGTGGCCTCAGTGGGCCTCACAGTCCTCTGGTACAGAACCTGAGATGAACAGAACCACACAATCACAATTCATTGACAGAATATCTGAGCAAATATACAAAAGTGAGTTTCATGTTGCTCCAGTAAATTTCAACATGCAGCAGCTCAAAAAAACCTGCAGACAGGAAACAAAGCTGTTGTTGACAGGGAGACGCTGCAGGACACACCTGAATACACACCTGGATACACACCTGGATACACACCTGCTGGATGACTGAGGTCGGCTGACACACGACACACAAACAGAGCTGGTGTGTCGCGCAGGAAGTGATCTTACAACAGTGGTTAGATTTGGTGGTTTATCTGTGTTCAACTTGAAACCATAGAACAAATGAGACGCAGGATGTGGAGAAGAAGAGTAAACACCTGAATCACGTGGACGTCAGAGTCGGCACCGCTCACAGCAGGAAGTTCTGTTCACAAAGTACAGACCCAGCATGCAGAGCTCAGACCAAAACCAGAACAGAGCAACATTCTGTCTGTTGAACAGATTCTGCTTTCAGTCCGGACTGACGGGCCGCCAGCACCAGAATAATGTCTGAGTGGTTCTGAAATGTAAAGTGGAGCGACACCATGAAAGGATGTAAAGGTGATCAGTTACTGATGGGAGCCTCGAGGCTCTGGGTCACCTGACCCGTCAGATCAATACTGATCTGTTGTCCCTGACTGGTTGAATAAGACACGCCCCCTATTATTAGTTTTTACTGCTTTATTTAATGTTTTTATTAATATTCATTATGTAGTCTGTGGTGCAGAACAGAATCTGCTGATCCAGGAAAACAAGTTGTGATGTCACTGGAGGAAGAGGTGAACACTTTCTTTCATGTCCTCAGTTTCGGACTCGGACCTCTGGGGGGCGCTGCAGGCTGCTTCTGACCGCCACAGGAAGTCCAGTGGACTGAAGAACCGAGCCACAGTTCTGTTTCATCTGAACTCCTCTATGTTCTTCACTAGAAGTGGTCTCAGCTGTTGTTCCTTCTCTGGGCTCAGACCACACGAGGGCGCTCTGCACCAACAGCTGAACACCTGCTGCTCCACCTGTCCATCAGGTTATTAACCTGCAGTGGGACCCACCGACCCTGTCAGTGATGGCAGCATCACGGTGGACACACAGACAAACTTATCTGATGCTTTGAGTATCTGAATATAAACTGGAATGAGACACTGCAGCTGGATTAAACCTCCGTCAGATAAACACCGTCAGTTCCAACAGAGAAACAGTTTCAAAATGAAACGTCTGAAACAGACTCCATGTTTCTACTCAAAGACTGAAAAAAGTTCATGTAGAACATTTGCTGAATTTACAAGAAGGTCCAAATAATGCAGAATGAGTCAGAGACAGAGTTTCACAGAGTTTATAAAGTGTCTCCAACTCAACAACTCACTAAACTGACACATTTGTTAAGGGAGTCTGGGGACTTTCTCCACCTCTTCATCTCCTCGCTGGTGTCAACTGCAGTCGCTGTAACAATTAATCGTTAACAAGAGTCTCTCTTCTGATGAGAGAAAGTGGTCTGACAGGAGGATCGACAGGTGGACTGACAGGTGAGGGCGGGGCAGAACTGATCAAGGGGAAACCGGAGTAGGAAGGTGGAGGAGGTGGAGGTGAGCGCAGTAATTAAACAAGAGACTTTCAGCTTTCTGCCTCCTGGTGAGGCCGAGGGTGAGACACATGTGGAAGTGCAGCAGTACTGTCAGCGTCATGTCAGAACCGGTCAGAACCTGAACCGTCTGCTGCAGAATCACCTTTAAGTCCCACAAAAGCATTCATTAATTTGAGAACACTTTTTGTACTCAACTACATTGTTGTTATTATTATTTATTTATTTTCTCATTTTGGAAACTCTTTTTGATTTATTTATTTTAGTTTTTAGATGAAATTTTTAGTTCAGACAAAAAGTCATTTAAGTTTTCTATTTTCAGAGTCGATCGTAGTTTTTAACATCACAGATGAATTTCCTGCTCGTCGTGCTCAGTGTCAGCTGCTGAAGTGCATCACTGGTTACAGATCAGTGTGTCAAACACAAGGTTCTGATCCGTCCTGGTTCTGTTGATCCACATAATCTCCACAGATGAACTCCACTCTGTGATGTGTGAAGCTACATTAACTGTGTAGCAGTAAGAAGCTAATGCTAGGCTACAAACAGACGACATCACGGTCACATGACTGAAACGTCTCCACCACTAAGAGTCTTACTGCACAATTACTATCCAGGTTTTCTATAAACTGATCAATGTTGTAAAGTCAGAGTTAGAACAGTGTGGAACTAAAGTGGGCTGTAAAGACGGACTAGTGAGTAGATGAGTCTCTGTGTTGCTGTGAGGACGTTTAATGTCCCCGACAACCTCTGTAGTCTCATTCAGACACTTGTTAGCAACCGCTAACTGTTGTTAGCACATGAAGAGCTTCAGGATTAAACTGTGGGACATTTAATGATGGATTACATGCTAATGTGCTAACTGATTTCTGGGTTTTGGCGTTTGACTCTAGATCACAGTACTGATACTGACACATTGATTCTGTGTCAACATCACATTCTGGAGATCAGAGTCGACTTCTACAACACGGTTCATTTGAGTTTGAGGATTACTGACCTCAGTGAGTGAAGAACGAGACAAGTAACTTGTAGAAGTTTAAGTCTTTTTGGATGTCTTTTGCCTGGATGTTTTGTCCTCTGGGCCTCCTGTGGACTGACAGGACGGGATCATCAGGTGAAGCCCGCTGTACAGTCAGAAATCCCCCCGAGGCCCTGGAGCCTCCCCTGATGGACAGACAGATACTGAGAGCTCCTCTGAAAACCCACCCGACCTGCTGGACCTCACCTCTTTGGCTCAGACCGGTTTGATCTGCGGGCCCCAGGCCACGCTGCGACTCCCCCGGCATGTTTGGTATTGGACCTGACTGACCAGCCCCCTCTCTCTCCCCCGGCCTCTTTCTGAGGCATAAAAGGAGGCGACGTCCCAGCAGCTCTTCACTCTCCGCTCAGAGCCGACGACCAGCCGACCCTCAGCCATGACTTCCTTCTCCACCAGCAGCAGCTACACCTCCTCCCCCATGAGGAGCTCCATCATGATGGGCCCCTCCACGTCCTCCTCCCGCCGGGTCAGCAGCTTTGGAGCCGGCAGCGTGTACGGAGGAGCCGGAGGGTCCGGAGTCCGAGTCTCCAAGGCCTCCTTCACCTCCTCCGCCGCCGGAGCCGGAGGTGGCTTCAACCTGTCTGACGCCATCGACGTCTCTGCCAGCGAGAAGGCCACCATGCAGAACCTGAACGACCGCCTGGCCTCCTACCTGGACAAGGTGCGCAGCCTGGAGAAGGCCAACGGAGACCTGGAGCTGAAGATCAGACAGTTCCTGGAAGCCAAGACTGCACCTGCGGCTCACGACTTCTGTGGCTTCAGCGTCCAGATCAACAACATGCAGGACCAGGTGAGACCAGGTCACCTGACTTTACCCTGAGTTTAGTCTGTCAGGCAGCAGAGATCTGCAGGCGGCGTCAGCATCAAGCGGTTCAAGGCTCAGTTCACCTGTACGACAAGAAGTTTGATACCTGGGTGTAGAGCAGAGACACCTGAGTGTGATGAGGGCAGGTAACAGCACCTGAGTGTGACGAGGACAGGTAACAACACCTGAGTGTGACGAGGACAGGTAACAGCACCTGAGTGTGACGAGGACAGGTAACAACACCTGAGTGTGACGAGGACAGGTAACAGCACCTGAGTGTGACGAGGACAGGTAACAGCACCTGAGAGTGACGAGGACAGGTAACAGCACCTGAGTGTGACGAGGACAGGTAACAGCACCTGAGTGTGACGAGGACAGGTAACAGCACCTGAGTGTGACGAGGACAGGTAACAGCACCTGAGAGTGACGAGGACAGGTAACAACACCTGAGAGTGGCGATGTCATCACACAAACTGAAAACAGACTGAAGTTTTCACATTTTGTTTCATCAAAGTTAAATCTGACTGTTTAATGTTTAAATTTTTATTGACTTTTAAAGTTTTAAAGTCAACATTTACATTTATGAATTATAATCAGCTGAACTTGAATCATTTTACCTGCTGAAACAAGTTCCTGGTGGCGGCAGAGCTCCACCTGGTGGTCACAGTGCTCCACCTGGTGGTCACAGAGCTCCACCTGGTGGCGGCAGAGCTCCACCTGGTGGTCACAGAGCTCCACCTGGTGGTCACAGTGCTCCACCTGGTGGTCACAGAGCTCCACCTGGTGGTCACAGTGCTCCACCTGCTCTGTTGAGCATGTTTGAACTTCACTGATCCTCTGAAGCCTTCCAGTCGACTCGTCCTCACAGTGTTTCTCTTCCTTCCTGCTCAGATCAGAGTAGCTACTCGTGGAAACGCCGCCATCATCCTCTCCATTGACAACGCCAAGCTGGCCAGCGACGACTTCAGAGTCAAGTGAGTGTGAGGCTAGCGTAACCTGATTACATCGGTCTTTCTGTGAGCACTTTGCTCCGGTCTCTCTGCTCAGGTGAGTATCCTGAACTCATCGTGGTGTTCTTCAGGTTCGAGAACGAGCTGACCATGCGTCAGTCGGTGGAGGCCGACATCGCCGGGCTGAGGAAGGTTCTGGACGAGCTGACTCTGGCAAGATCCGACCTGGAGATGCAGGTGGAGAGTCTGAAGGAGGAGCTGTTCCACCTCAAGAAGAACCACGAGGAGGTGAGAACAACACCACCCAGAGAGCACAAGAAATGAAAACACAGAAAGGCACAGGTGTAACCGGGCTCTTCCTGCAGGACCTGCTGGCTCTCAGGGCCCAGATGGGAGGCCAGGTGAACGTGGAGGTGGACGCCGCTCCTCAGCAGGACCTGTCCGCCGTCATGGCCGGAATCAGAGAACACTACGAGACCGTCAGCAACAAGAACCGCAATGAACTGGAGTCCTGGTTCCAGGCCAAGGTGAGACCACAAAGTCCTGTTTGGTCTCTAACGTGGTGACTGCTGCCCCGACGGTCCAGAACCAGAACCAGCTCCACTACACTCACAATGAAACCACTTTGTCTCCTGTCACTTCTGTTTCTTCAGATTTTGAAGTGTTGAGCATGTTTCATGGTGTTTGTCGTTTTGTTCTTTGAGACTGAAAGTTAATGTCCTGATATGGGATCAATGACATTATTGATATTTGTGCTCCACAGACGGCCGAGCTGAACAAAGAGGTGGCGGTGAGAACTGAGACCCTGGAGACGTCCAGGTCCTCCATCTCAGAGATCAGACGCACCTACCAGAGCCTGGAGATCCAGCTGCAGGCTGCAGTCAGCGAGGTGACCGACACTGGGCCGATAAATGTTCTGACAGGAGCTGAAAACGGGCTCAGAACCAGCTTCTGCTTGGTTCTTCAGTGTCCACATGACGTCACGGTGTTGTTAGAGATAAAACTCTACAAATCTATTCAGTGATGACGAGACTACAGGTTTCATTTATTTTAGACTTGGACTAAAATTATCATCATTTTAGTTATTCTGTCAGTTATTGATGATCAGGTATTGATGATGAGTTATCGATGATCAGAGTATTTGAGCCTTAAACTGACTGGTTCCTGTTGGTCTCAGCTGACTCACTGTCGCCCTCTTCTGTCAGGAGACCAGAACAAACTGATGAACATTTAAACTGCAGGATTTTGTTACTGGGTCAGAACTTTGATGAAGCATCTCAGATCTTCACTTTTGTCTTTTCTGGCAGAACTGAGCCTCCATATGAACGTGAACAGGAAGCATTTGAGTTTTTTGAGTTAAGTGTTGTATGTAAAGTCACAGTGAGCGTCACTGTTGAACGCCGCTGACCTGACTGTCCTCCATCTTCCTCCTGAGCAGAGAGGAGCTCTGGAGGGAACTCTGGCTGAGACCAAGAGCCGCTACAGCGCCATGCTGGCAGGTTACCAGAGGCAGGTGGTGTCTCTGGAGGAGCAGCTGGCCCAGCTGAGGGCCAACCTGGAGAACCAGAGGGGCCTGTACTCAGAACTGCTGGACATCAAGACCAGGCTGGAGCTGGAGATCGCCGAGTACAGGAGGCTGCTGGACGGAAACCTTGACACGTGAGTGGACCGAACAGTTCAACCCCTGCTTCGTACATGTTGTGTAAAGTGGACAAACACTCGCAGACCGTCTGTGATCACAGCGCTCCATCGTTCTGACACCATCATCACGTCCTCCCCACTTTGTGATGGAAACTGGAGCAGAAACAGAGAAAGGAGGGTTGAAGCGTGTGCAGTCTGCAGCCACGCTAGCAGCTCTGTGTGGCCGTACTGTGAGCTACATGCTAACGGCAGCATGCTAACACACTCAGTGACAACATGCTGATGGTTAGCAGGTATAATGTTAACCTGGCCACAGAACAAGCATACATCAAATATACTTGAGTACATATATATGAGTGTGTGGAGGGAGTCAAACACTGATAACACACACTGAAACATATTCAGACGTCCAGAGCCTCAAACACAGTGACGAGTTCTTACAGTATATGAATGAGGACAGTAGTCGGTGTGTTTGCTGGCACATAAAGAATATAAGTTTAATTTATTCACAGATACACTGCGACTCGTCATATCAGCCAACATGAAACTACGAGCTGAAATATCCTCAGAGCTCTGTTTAATTAACTCAGACAACCAGCAGAATAATACAACGTTCACCTGTGAGATCTGAAAAAGGGACGTTAGCATGTTAGCATGCTAACAGGCAGTAAGCAGACAGTCCACTGAGGCTGATGTGTTTGTGTCAGAGAACAGAGTGTGATGAGATCAGCTTCTGGAGCTGTGAAGTCAGACACTGCTTCATGTTTCTGAACGTGACTCGTCTGGTTGATCTTTCTAATAATAAAAGCATCAGTTTAAGTCTCATCAAGCAGAAAAGAGACACAAAGACATTCAGTTAACCTCTCTGTCCTGTGTTCCTACAGCAGCAGCACCACCACCACCACCACCACCACCAGGCGGGTGGTGACCATCGTGCAGGAAGTGGACGAGAACGGAAAAGTGATCAGCACCTAGACCGACAGGAAACCAGAGACCCCTCCGACCAATCAGAGGCTGTAGAGCGTAAACTGAGTCTGTGGGACCTTCTTCAATAAAAATGAAGTCTGACATTATTTCTGTGCTGTGTTTCTTTCACACCGACACTCCGGCTGTGTGACCTTGTAGTGGGAAACTGCCTTCCTTATCCATCCAATTAATTCACTATCTGACTCTGAAAATTCGCTCAAAGTTAGAGTCCAAAAATCAGAGGCGAGGCAGCTGGTCTTTAGTCCAGAAAGGTGTTTATTGCCAAAAGAAGAAAACATACATCCATGAGGTACCCCGGGGCAACTGAGATCTCTCCCCGATTCTCCCCCTTTTATACCTGTGGTCCAGGTGGCAAACTCCCTCTTTGACCATCCTTTTTTGTTACGATCACCCAGGGCCTGCCATTTATTATTCTCATTTCTGGATGTTTTCTTAAGAGCCGACAAATGTCTCACCCAGCCCCCCTCTGTGGCCTTGGGTGAGCTGTGGCTGCACCTGTCTCTCATTTATTTCAGCATTGTTATTATAAAAGGGTGCATCAAACATTGGAGGTGAAGATGTAGTCCAGGGAAGGTAGCTGTTGGTTAATGATGGTCTGGGCAGTTTTAATGATCCTCTGCAGGGACTAATTACCTGCTGATCCCTGATGCCACTATACACACCAGGATGCCATGTGTGAGGATGCTCTTAGTTGAACAGTGGAAGTCTTAGCAGTCTTAGAAAGTACAGTTGCTGTTGTGCCTTCTTAACAAGTGCTGTGGTGCTCGCTGTCCATGTGAGTACCTCAGAAATGCGTGTGCTCAGGAATTTGAAGCTGGCCACCCTCTCCACCCTCTCCACAATGATGATCAGTGGTGAGTGGACAACCTGCTTCTCCCTGTGCTGAGTGTCAGAATGGAGGAGAGATGCCGGCCCATCCTGACTGACTGTGGTCGGTCTGTCAAGTAATCTTTAATGCAAAGGCAGAGGTTGTGTTGTACACCCACGTGGGACATCTTGGAAAACAGTGTACAGGGAGGGATGGTGTTGAACGTGGAGCTGTAGTCCATGAACAGCAGCGGTGCATATGCCCCTTGTTGTTCCAGGTGGTGCAGTACAGTGTGGAGGACAGTGGAGGTGGTGTTGTCTGCTGACCTGTTGGCTATTGGTGAGGGTCCAGGGTGGGTGGCAGAGCAGCCTTGATGTGTTGCAGGACTAGCCTCTCCAGGCGCTTCATTCTCTCTGAGGACCCGCCCCAGGATGACATCTGGGCCAGCTGCTCTCCGTGGGTTGATTTTACGGAGTGTGTGGGTCACACCTGCCGACTTGATGGTGAGTGCCTGGTTGTTGGTGGCTGGAGCAGGACTGATGTTCATCCTTGTTCTTTCCACCTTGAAGCGGCCGAAGAACAGGTTGAGTTACTCTGCCTCCACAGCACTGCTGCTGGTCAGGCTGTTGGTGTTGCTTTGCCTGGTGATGTGACGTGTCCCCTGTCTTGCCCGGCAGGGGTCCGAGTTGCCAAAGTGGTGCTCGATCCTCTGCTTGTAGGCTGCCTTAGCATCCCTGATGCCCTTTTCAGGTTTGCGCTGGCGTCACTGTAGTTTTGCGTGTCACCAGACCAGAAAGCGGTTTTACGGGCCTTCAGCAGGAGTTGTACGTTCCTGGTCATCCACGGCTTGTTATTTGGAAACACATGGATCCGTTTTGTGGTGGTGACATTGTCCATGCGGCATTTTATGTAGAACAGTAAGGAGGAGGTGTAAGTGTCAGTGTTGGTCCAGTCTGTGCAACTGAAAAAGTTGTGCAGCTGCTCAGAGGCCGTCTCTGGCCACACTTGTCTGGCTCTAGCAGTTGGTTTGACCGTGTTGATAAGTGGTCTGTATGCTGGAGTCAAAAATATGTGGTCAGATTGTCCCAGATGTGGAAGAGGTGATGCCTTGAACCCATGCTTGATGTTACTATATACATATATATACTATGTACACGGTCAAGTGTGTTTTTTCCTCTTGTGGGACAGTGGACATAAACTGCTGTATTTTTCATATGCCTGTGCATGCGTGGCACTCAATAGATAGTAAAGAATTACGGAGTACCAATACGAGGAGTGCTGAGCTGCTGCATGTACGTGCGCCCGTGTTTAGTTTGACTGTTCTGGGCTACTGTAGTTGTGTGTGGCAGCTCCTGTCTGTTCACATGGAGTTTGACTTGGATGATTATCAATAAATATTCTTTCAGTTGCTCTTCAATGTGGAGCACTTTGTAACAGTAGTTTTGAAAAGTGTTATTTGATTAAAGTTATTATCATGATAATTCGTATGAAAGACAGTGACTGAGCCCTTCGTTGCAGGCAGTTCTGTTGTGTTCTGATTCTTCATTCATGGTTTAATGAAGAGTTACTGGGTCTCAGCAGGAAGCTGCAGCATATCAGAGGTCAGAGGTCACACAGCCGGAGTGTCGGTGTGAAAGAAACACAGCACAGAAATAATGTCAGACTTCATTTTTATTGAAGAAGGTCCCACAGACTCAGTTTACGCTCTACAGCCTCTGATTGGTCGGAGGGGTCTCTGGTTTCCTGTCGGTCTAGGTGCTGATCACTTTTCCGTTCTCGTCCACTTCCTGCACGATGGTCACCACCCGCCTGGTGGTGGTGGTGGTGGTGGTGGTGGTGCTGCTGCTGTAGGAACACAGGACAGAGAGGTTAACTGAATGTCTTTGTGTCTCTTTTCTGCTTGATGAGACTTAAACTGATGCTTTTATTATTAGAAAGATCAACCAGACGAGTCACGTTCAGAAACATGAAGCAGTGTCTGACTTGACGGCTCCAGAAGCTGATCTCATCACACTCTGTTCTCTGACACAAACACATCAGCCTCAGTGGACTGTCTGCTTACTGCCTGTTAGCATGCTAACATGCTAACGTCCCTTTTTCAGATCTCACAGGTGAACGTTGTATTATTCTGCTGGTTGTCTGAGTTAATTAAACAGAGCTCTGAGGATATTTCAGCTCGTAGTTTCATGTTGGCTGATATGACGAGTCGCAGTGTATCTGTGAATAAATTAAACTTATATTCTTTATGTGCCAGCAAACACACCGACTACTGTCCTCATTCATATACTGTAAGAACTCGTCACTGTGTTTGAGGCTCTGGACGTCTGAATATGTTTCAGTGTGTGTTATCAGTGTTTGACTCCCTCCACACACTCATATATATGTACTCAAGTATATTTGATGTATGCTTGTTCTGTGGCCAGGTTAACATTATACCTGCTAACCATCAGCATGTTGTCACTGAGTGTGTTAGCATGCTGCCGTTAGCATGTAGCTCACAGTACGGCCACACAGAGCTGCTAGCGTGGCTGCAGACTGCACACGCTTCAACCCTCCTTTCTCTGTTTCTGCTCCAGTTTCCATCACAAAGTGGGGAGGACGTGATGATGGTGTCAGAACGATGGAGCGCTGTGATCACAGACGGTCTGCGAGTGTTTGTCCACTTTACACAACATGTACGAAGCAGGGGTTGAACTGTTCGGTCCACTCACGTGTCAAGGTTTCCGTCCAGCAGCCTCCTGTACTCGGCGATCTCCAGCTCCAGCCTGGTCTTGATGTCCAGCAGTTCTGAGTACAGGCCCCTCTGGTTCTCCAGGTTGGCCCTCAGCTGGGCCAGCTGCTCCTCCAGAGACACCACCTGCCTCTGGTAACCTGCCAGCATGGCGCTGTAGCGGCTCTTGGTCTCAGCCAGAGTTCCCTCCAGAGCTCCTCTCTGCTCAGGAGGAAGATGGAGGACAGTCAGGTCAGCGGCGTTCAACAGTGACGCTCACTGTGACTTTACATACAACACTTAACTCAAAAAACTCAAATGCTTCCTGTTCACGTTCATATGGAGGCTCAGTTCTGCCAGAAAAGACAAAAGTGAAGATCTGAGATGCTTCATCAAAGTTCTGACCCAGTAACAAAATCCTGCAGTTTAAATGTTCATCAGTTTGTTCTGGTCTCCTGACAGAAGAGGGCGACAGTGAGTCAGCTGAGACCAACAGGAACCAGTCAGTTTAAGGCTCAAATACTCTGATCATCGATAACTCATCATCAATACCTGATCATCAATAACTGACAGAATAACTAAAATGATGATAATTTTAGTCCAAGTCTAAAATAAATGAAACCTGTAGTCTCGTCATCACTGAATAGATTTGTAGAGTTTTATCTCTAACAACACCGTGACGTCATGTGGACACTGAAGAACCGAGCAGAAGCTGGTTCTGAGCCCGTTTTCAGCTCCTGTCAGAACATTTATCGGCCCAGTGTCGGTCACCTCGCTGACTGCAGCCTGCAGCTGGATCTCCAGGCTCTGGTAGGTGCGTCTGATCTCTGAGATGGAGGACCTGGACGTCTCCAGGGTCTCAGTTCTCACCGCCACCTCTTTGTTCAGCTCGGCCGTCTGTGGAGCACAAATATCAATAATGTCATTGATCCCATATCAGGACATTAACTTTCAGTCTCAACGAACAAAATGACAAACACCATGAAACATGCTCAACACTTCAAAATCTGAAGAAACAGAAGTGACAGGAGACAAAGTGGTTTCATTGTGAGTGTAGTGGAGCTGGTTCTGGTTCTGGACCGTCGGGGCAGCAGTCACCACGTTAGAGACCAAACAGGACTTTGTGGTCTCACCTTGGCCTGGAACCAGGACTCCAGTTCATTGCGGTTCTTGTTGCTGACGGTCTCGTAGTGTTCTCTGATTCCGGCCATGACGGCGGACAGGTCCTGCTGAGGAGCGGCGTCCACCTCCACGTTCACCTGGCCTCCCATCTGGGCCCTGAGAGCCAGCAGGTCCTGCAGGAAGAGCCCGGTTACACCTGTGCCTTTCTGTGTTTTCATTTCTTGTGCTCTCTGGGTGGTGTTGTTCTCACCTCCTCGTGGTTCTTCTTGAGGTGGAACAGCTCCTCCTTCAGACTCTCCACCTGCATCTCCAGGTCGGATCTTGCCAGAGTCAGCTCGTCCAGAACCTTCCTCAGCCCGGCGATGTCGGCCTCCACCGACTGACGCATGGTCAGCTCGTTCTCGAACCTGAAGAACACCACGATGAGTTCAGGATACTCACCTGAGCAGAGAGACCGGAGCAAAGTGCTCACAGAAAGACCGATGTAATCAGGTTACGCTAGCCTCACACTCACTTGACTCTGAAGTCGTCGCTGGCCAGCTTGGCGTTGTCAATGGAGAGGATGATGGCGGCGTTTCCACGAGTAGCTACTCTGATCTGAGCAGGAAGGAAGAGAAACACTGTGAGGACGAGTCGACTGGAAGGCTTCAGAGGATCAGTGAAGTTCAAACATGCTCAACAGAGCAGGTGGAGCACTGTGACCACCAGGTGGAGCTCTGTGACCACCAGGTGGAGCACTGTGACCACCAGGTGGAGCTCTGTGACCACCAGGTGGAGCACTGTGACCACCAGGTGGAGCTCTGTGACCACCAGGTGGAGCACTGTGACCACCAGGTGGAGCTCTGCCGCCACCAGGAACTTGTTTCAGCAGGTAAAATGATTCAAGTTCAGCTGATTATAATTCATAAATGTAAATGTTGACTTTAAAACTTTAAAAGTCAATAAAAATTTAAACATTAAACAGTCAGATTTAACTTTGATGAAACAAAATGTGAAAACTTCAGTCTGTTTTCAGTTTGTGTGATGACATCGCCACACTCAGGTGCTGTTACCTGTCCTCGTCACACTCAGGTGCTGTTACCTGTCCTCGTCACACTCAGGTGCTGTTACCTGTCCTCGTCACACTCAGGTGCTGTTACCTGTCCTCGTCACACTCAGGTGCTGTTACCTGTCCTCGTCACACTCAGGTGCTGTTACCTGTCCTCGTCACACTCAGGTGCTGTTACCTGTCCTCGTCACACTCAGGTGTTGTTACCTGCCCTCGTCACACTCAGGTGCTGTTACCTGTCCTCGTCACACTCAGGTGCTGTTACCTGCCCTCATCACACTCAGGTGTCTCTGCTCTACACCCAGGTATCAAACTTCTTGTCGTACAGGTGAACTGAGCCTTGAACCGCTTGATGCTGACGCCGCCTGCAGATCTCTGCTGCCTGACAGACTAAACTCAGGGTAAAGTCAGGTGACCTGGTCTCACCTGGTCCTGCATGTTGTTGATCTGGACGCTGAAGCCACAGAAGTCGTGAGCCGCAGGTGCAGTCTTGGCTTCCAGGAACTGTCTGATCTTCAGCTCCAGGTCTCCGTTGGCCTTCTCCAGGCTGCGCACCTTGTCCAGGTAGGAGGCCAGGCGGTCGTTCAGGTTCTGCATGGTGGCCTTCTCGCTGGCAGAGACGTCGATGGCGTCAGACAGGTTGAAGCCACCTCCGGCTCCGGCGGCGGAGGAGGTGAAGGAGGCCTTGGAGACTCGGACTCCGGACCCTCCGGCTCCTCCGTACACGCTGCCGGCTCCAAAGCTGCTGACCCGGCGGGAGGAGGACGTGGAGGGGCCCATCATGATGGAGCTCCTCATGGGGGAGGAGGTGTAGCTGCTGCTGGTGGAGAAGGAAGTCATGGCTGAGGGTCGGCTGGTCGTCGGCTCTGAGCGGAGAGTGAAGAGCTGCTGGGACGTCGCCTCCTTTTATGCCTCAGAAAGAGGCCGGGGGAGAGAGAGGGGGCTGGTCAGTCAGGTCCAATACCAAACATGCCGGGGGAGTCGCAGCGTGGCCTGGGGCCCGCAGATCAAACCGGTCTGAGCCAAAGAGGTGAGGTCCAGCAGGTCGGGTGGGTTTTCAGAGGAGCTCTCAGTATCTGTCTGTCCATCAGGGGAGGCTCCAGGGCCTCGGGGGGATTTCTGTGACGGGCCCTGCAGCTGTTTGAGCAGCCTGATGATCCGGTCCTGAGCCCACATGGGGCCCTGAGGACCAAACAGGCTACATGTCATGTGTTCTGTCTTTCTGCCCGCAGCATGTTTGACTGAACATCGATGTTCCCATCACTCTGTGTTGTTTCAAGACTAATAATCATCTCAGTGTTACTTTCTTTAAACTGTGATCATGTGAATTCTTCCTCTTGATAATCGTGTTGAAGTCCTGAAGAGGTAGAAACTGTCCGCAGGGACCAAAGACAGGTGAAAGGTCCGAACAACGTACCTGAACATGTTTTATTCTTTGTTCTATTTTCGGAACTTCTGAGTCTTTTTGTTCGTTCACCATGAAGAACTCCAGCTGTTCAGAAGTGTCTGAGTCGATGCTGACAGAAGGTTTCCTCACTGATCACATGTATGTAGTGTCCTTAGACTTTGTGATCTACATCTATATCGACACGTTCAGCGACGTCTCCTGTCGCTCCTGTCAGCAGCAGCAGCTCAGACCCAGTTTAAACGGGTCATCAGAACTGAGACTGCACCAGCCTGAGAGGTCATCTGGATAACGGTTCACAGCTGATGTTTCAGGATGTTTCCTGCCTGTCTCAGATTTTATAACCGGCGTGTCGCTTCACAGTTAATCATCACCTGTTCAACCATCCCCCCAACACACACACACACACACACACACACGCACGCACGCGCACGCACGCACACACACACACACGCACACGCACACGCACACGCACACGCACACGCACACACACACACACACACACACTTCTTCATGTTCTGATATTAACTTGTGTTTTTTATCTTCTGTTGGTCAACAGCTGAAGTATTAACAAGCAGGAATGGAGCCTCACCTGACCGACCTGTTCCTGGACCTGTTCCTGGACCTGTTCCTGGTCTGGTTCCTGTCCCTCTTGGACCTTAAACCCCTCACAGCTGTCAGGTCAGTTCACAGTGACATTCACACTGAAACAGCAGATCTTTGACTCGTTGACAAAGTATCTAACATCATGAGTTGTATTAAAGAGTTTGATTGGATCAGAATCTGAGCCCACAGCAGCAAAGTACTGAACAATCTCCCACCAGAACTTCTCTCAGTAACTTTCACTGCACTCTTCAGCCCAGTCGGACCGGCTCGTTGACCTGTGAGACCCAGATCAGCTCAGACAGACAGAACAGATAACAGGACAGGTTCTGATCAGATAATTGTTAACTGGGTTTCTTTCATGACCAAGAAGAACCGACAGAGAAAACGTGTCGACTCAGCTGTATCGTATCTTTGTTGGTTTACAGCAGAACTGTGATTGGTTCACATTAACGGTTCTGACCCGTGACACAGTTGGCACCGAGCCTGTTCCTCTGCTGTCCTGCGTCACGAGCGCGTTCTGAACTGTGATTCTGATCCGACGGCTGCTCTGTTGGTTTGTTCAGAGGTGGAACTCTAATGAAACTCTGAAAAGTTCAGTGAATAATAATTAATGATATGTAATATTTTTAAACAACGTGTTTTGAAGCAGCTTTACAATATTAATGACTTAAAACTAAAACATTTGCCTTCAAACTGAAGGAGACTGAGGTGCTGCAGGACTCAGCTGTTTGTCTCCATCTGGTGGTGAAAAGCACCCAAGCTTTTATTTTGACAGTAGAAGGAAGTGTCCAACAGGAAGTCCCTTCACACAAACATGTTCCTCTCTGAGACCTCAATAAAATAGTTGTTCATGTGACACAGATCGCAGTTTGTATGAAGGACCTGATCTGAGGTCTGTTTACTTCTTCACTTTGTAAAGCACGCCGTCATCTCCAGTTCTGATTTACTGAATATTAATAAACTTCATTATTTAAAACAGAGTTGCAGCATTCTGCTAAACAACTGAAGCAGCTGAAACTTGATTTAAACATCAGATGTCTCGTCTGCTGTGATCACAATCTGCAGGAGAGAACGCACCACAACCTGATCTCAGACCAGATTTACACCTTAATTAACATGAAGTCTTATGTAGCTGCTGAGCTAACAATGTTAGCATCAGGTAGATCTGCCGAGCCAACAGTGTTAGCATCAGGTAGCTCTGCTGCGCTAACAGTGTTAGCATCAGGTAGCTCTGCTGAGCTAGCACTTTTAGCATCAGGTAGCTCTGCTGCGCTAGCAGTGTTAGCATCAGGTAGATCTGCCGAGCTAACAGTGTTCATCTTCACCTCGTCTGAAGATGAGGAGCTGTACATAACGAGCTGTGTGAAGCTGTTTCCTGTTTCATAGTTTTTAGTTTCCCGTGAATTCTGTCGACTGTCCTGTCCTGTGATCAACGAATGAACAGATGTCTGTTTTTATTCAAATAATAATAATAATAATAATAATAATAATGATAATAATAATAATAATAATAATAATAATAATAAAAACCAGAGTAAAACAAACACACACACAGACATGTTTCAGTTCGTCAGATTTTATTGGTGTTGTTCTGAGAACGGTTTGCAGCGTGTTGATGTTGTTGTCGTCTCACTGAGTCTAGTCAGTCTCAGTGTCTTCTCCCTCGATGATCTCTTTGGTGATGATCAGAACTTTACTGGTTGTGGACGAGGAAGTCGGCCTGCAACAAAACACACAGCCCATGTTAGCTTTCATCACGCTAATCAAGAAGCTAACAGAGTTTCTGACAGTGAGGAACTAAAATGAATGTTTCATTAACTATTGAAACTCAAACACACACGTTTCTGTATTCAAACTCTGGTACTTTTGATGATTCCCGGTCTGGACCGGTCCACTCACATGATCTCTCCGTCCATCAGCCTTCTGTACTCGGCGATCTCCATCTCCAGCCTGGTCTTGGTGTCCAGCAGCATCTGGTACTCCTGGCTCTGACGCTCCAGGTCCAGTCTCAGCTGAGACAGCTGGTCCTCCAGCATTGACACCTGCCTCTGGTAACCTGCTAGCATGTTAGCATAGCGGCTCTGTGTGTCTGCGAGGGTTCCTTCTAGAGATGCTTTCTGAAGAGGAGCAGAAACTGTGTGAGGAGGCTGACAGACTGTTGATTCACATCCAGACTGAGACATGTTTGAAACCCACCATGCTGAGTTGCGCCTGGAGCTCAATCTCTAGACTCTGCAGCGAACGTTTGACCTCTGTGACCTCGGAGCGAGACATCTGCAGAGTCTCGGTGCTGGAGGCGACCTCCTTGTTGAGCGCTTCAGACTGCAAGACAACAAAGACGCGAGGCAGAAGTCAGAAATCACGACTGAGAGTGACGTCTGTTTTAAATCAACACGTATCCTGATGACGCTCTGCTGTTGGTCGCTGAACTGTCATGTGTGAGAAGTTACACATTCTACACAAATTGAGATTTGATATGATGAGGTACAACTCTGGTAAATCAGATAGTTTTGACTTGAAAAGTCAAACATACGTTGTTTTAAATACTTTTTCACTGTCTTGTGTAACAAGAAAAGAATCTGATCAGATTCTGTTAGAAAACCTGATGATTGTACTGAACTGTTCTCTGCAAACAGAGTCAGATGACTGTAGTGTAGCTCAATCTCACTTCTCAGTTATGATCTAGAAAATTATCGAGTTACTACAAAGACATCAGGCGGTTTGTGTCACTCACCTTGGCCTGGAACCAGGACTCCAGGTCTTTGCGGTTCTTGTTGGCGACAGTCTCGTAGTGTTCTCTGATTCCGGCCATGACGGCGGACAGGTCCTGCTGAGGAGCGGCGTCCACCTCCACGTTCACCTGGCCTCCCATCTGGGCCCTGAGAGCCAGCAGGTCCTGCAGGAGAACATTTCAGATCCAAGTCAATAAATATGAAGACAAGTCGGTTAACAACACACAACTTTTTTTTCTCTTAATTTCTCAAAATTTGAGTTGAGTTTGATTTATAGACGGTCCAGTCTGACGCTGGAGCTGAGATGTTTGGGACTAAACTTAATGAGTAAAGAAATCAAAAAGTAAAACTACAGCTGATCAATCTGTACAACAACGTCACTGATTGAAACATTTTAAAGAAGCTAAGCTTCAGCAGTAGTTTGCGGTTTCACGCCCACCTCCTCGTGGTTCCTCTTGAGGCAGATGAGTTCTTCCCTCAGAGATTCGATCTGCATCTCCAGGTCCGATCTGTTCAGAGTCAGCTCGTCCAGAACCCTCTTCAGCCCGGCGATGTCGCCCTCCACCGACTGACGCATGGCCAGCTCGTTCTCGTACCTGCACACAGGGACGATCACAGTGAGCTGATATGTTTGGTTTGCATGCGAGACATTCATCAGAACAGTCGGAGCCACATCGAGCTTCGTGTGAACGTTCAGTGTCGGTCGACTTACTTGACCTTGAAGTCGTCAGCAGCCAGCTTGGCGTTATCGATCGCCAGGTAGAGGGAGCCGTTTGTACGGGTGGCCTGTTGGATCTGAAACACAACAGAAGTTCAGATTTAAGCTGTTTTATTTTCTAAATGTACTGAGACTGGAAGACATTTGAAATGTTGAAGTCAGAGACAGACAGGCGGGCGTGGCTGCAGGCTGCAGGAGCTCCATGAGGCTGCTGCACCATTTATTCAAAGCTATTCAAATATTAATCAAACTCTGTTTGTTTCACGGCCTTCTGTTCTTCTGTTCTTTCACATCATGCAAATGGAGCGTGTGTGTCGCCTGTGTGTTCAGGGTGTGGCTGCACCTGCATCTCTCTGCAGGAAACAGCCAATCACGTCTCTGTTCCGGGCTGACTGAACACCTGAGAGCAGCCGCGGGGCTTTTCATGACAGTCAGGACGAAACTGTGTGCTACAGTATTTTCATTTCCAAACATTAAACACACTCTTTCTTCAGTTTCACCTGCTCACACACCTCTCCCTCTCTTTTGTCTCTCTGACCTCATCACAGAATCAGAACCTGGACTCACCTGGTCCTGCATGTCGCTGATGACCACCTTGAATGCGGCGCAGTCGTGGCCCTCAGGTTGGGTCTTCTTCTCCAGGAACTGTCTGATCTTCAGCTCCAGCTCGCCGTTGGCTGCTTCCAGCTTGCGCACCTTCTCCAGGTAGGCGGCCAGACGGTCGTTCAGGTTCTGCATGGCTGCTTTCTTGCTGCCGGAGATGTCGCTGGCGTTGTCCAAGGCGTCGGCCAGGTTGAAGCCAGCGCCGCCGGCAGAGAACCCTGCCCCGGCTGACGAGAAGCTTCTGGGAGCGCTCACGCTGGAGATGCGGACCCCAGAGCCTCCGGCGCCGGCGTACATGCTGGGGGCCCTCATGCTGCCCAGACGGCTTCCACTGGAGAAGGTGGTGGAGCGAGCGTAAGAAGACATGCTGGAGGAGTCTGCCTGCACTGGATGGAGAGGAGAGAATGAAGCCGAGGTCCGACCCAGCTCCTTTTATCCCGGATGAAGGTGAGGGAGGGGTGGAGGGTCCGGGCCTCGCTGCAGCCTCGGGCGCAGACATGTGACCAACTGACGAATCACAGCAGGAATGTGAATTCTACGCCTGTTGTACAATGACACGACGTTGTCACCCTCTCTGTCTGTTTGTGTTTCTATCTGCAAGCGTCTCTCAGGTGACTCAATCATCCGGCTCGTTCAGGTGGATCAGCTCCTCTCAGATCCGACCTGCTGATAATCTCATCTGATCAGATTCTGGTTCAACTTTAAATAAAGAGACCCTCGACGCTCCTCCTCACACCTGGATTCCTCTCTGCATGTTCCAACCTGTCACACACACACACACACACACACACACACACACACACACACACACACACACACACACACTCCCCTGTCTTCTTTTATTGTGCAAACAGTGGGAGCCTCAGCTCGGCTCTGTTAGCTGTGACGAATGTTTTGTGTACATTTTGGTGGCAGAGGAGGAACAAACGAAGAACATGACCATGAAACAGAATCACACAGATTATAACATGAAGACGGGAGATTTGTTGAGATGTTCATGAGCTGCAGTGCAGACGTGGGTTTGTTGTAATAAATGTATAATAAATAAATAATAACACAAATATCAGACATCTACTTTTAGGTAAAACAACAGGTTTTAGTAACTCGTTAGCTGATGTTAGTGTTCAGCAGCTTCCTGGGTACATTATTGTGTGTTCCTCGTTAGACGAATGTCTCCAAGGTGTGTGCTGATATTTCTGAATTCATTTTCACGTTAGCTAGTACGTTTTGGATTGTAATGCTGTTAGCTGTTAGCCATTAGCTGTTAGCTGTTGTTTAACTTGAAAAATGGCTCCAGCCTCCAGATTAAACCATCGTCAAACAGGAAACAGTGAAATGATCGTTATTTGCTTTTATATATACGACTCTCACCTGGTCCGAACCGCCACACCTGGAGTGTGATGTCAGAGGAAAATGGCCGCCATGTGACTATAGTGTACCTGAGGACGTAACATTAAACCCGGACAGTGTTGGTTGTGTTGCTCCTGACCAGATCCTCCGAGTCAGAGGCCCACAGAACTGAACGTGTGCTAACCGAGCCGGCTAACTTCAGTGGGTATAAAATAATTGAATGGTGCGGCTCATCTAGACTTTCCAAATGTTGTTGGACGGAATAGATCAAATTCTGACAGGAAACAAGTCATGACTCGTGTATCCACCATTTACAGCTTCTACAGCATTTTACATTCCTTCTCAATGTGAGCTTCTTGTACATTTGGGCCGAGTGCATCACGTGAAGCCTGGAGCTCCTCCTGGGCGATCGAGTCTATCGATCCAGACCCAAACACCCAGTACAGCTGCTTCAACACCTGTCCACATACTTTTGTCCACATAGCAAACCTGATATCATTAGTTTTTGAGACGAGCAGGACGGAAGCCTGTCTGTGTTTTAATGTGAAGAATCAGGACTCGTGTGATCAGACGTCACCTGGAGACGAACAGACAAACTCGTCTGTGCTGGTCATGTTCTTATCTGAGCACTTTAATCACATCACTGATGAACAGACAGTTTCCTTGATAAACAGTCTCCGATCGTCAGACGGACATTGTTCAGATTTTTCTTCTACTCCATCAACAGTGATGTCGTGTTTCTCTCTTGTGACAAATGAACTTATTGTCGCTTTGCACAAAAGCGTCTGTTAAATGCCCTGAATGTAAATGTGATTTAAACGTGAATGTTAATATAAAATAAACATCTTAAAGTAGAGATGAACTGAAGAATTCTTTTGTATCTCTGACAGACTCTGAGCCCAGGACTCCTCTGAGGGATAGCTTGACCTCAGCCCTGCCTTCAGGTGACCTACCTGTCCGAACACATCACTGCTTGTTGAGTTCACCAGCACACCTCATCAGAAAACATACCGCACGGGTCAACTGTGAAGGCTGCTGGTTACAACCCAAATCCACTGAACATATTGACCTCCAGAGAGATTTATTTATTCCTGGAGACACAGATTGCTGCTCTGCTCTCAGGATATAAACTGCTCCACAGTTGACGTGTGGTTTACACGCTGTGGAAACACTTTGTTGGTTCTGTTCTCACTGACCCACTAGACAAGTGTGTTAGCGTGTTAGCTGTTGGTGTGTTAGCGGGTCGTTCACTACGTTCAACAAGCTCTTCTCACATTTTTTGTCTAAAACATAAATAAAAGACTCTGTTCAAAGTCTCAGTCATATAAAAACAAGAAGTGAAGCGTCATGAATGTACCTCAGTCTGAAAAGGCTTCCAGCACCACAGTTACTGCGCAGTGCTGTGGCTGTGTGCTTTGTGCTAACGCTACAGAGTTAGCTCCTGAACAACAGGCTCATCCTGCCACCTCCTGGAAACACCGAACAGTATCTGAATCAACATCTACGAACACGGCTGATCTTGAACGCACCACTGTTAGCATGTGAGTTTAGGAAACTCTGGCTGCTCCCGGTCTGGTTAGCTTTTAGCCTTAGCAACACATCCACCAGCATGTAACCAGTGGCTGGTTGGACTGGATGGGCTGATTGAGCTCCTGACCAACTGAATTTTACTTTTTAAAAGCAGAAACAGACGACGTTTTCAAAGTGTGTCCTTTTCACTGTTAGCACAACATGGCTACTGCTAGCAGCCTGACCACTGTGACCTTCAGACCTGATGTGAGTGCTGTGAGTCCATCAGCCGGTTGTATTAAACCGTCGGCAGGTTCTGTGTGAGGATGTTCTGTGTTCTTCACTCCAGCTGGATGTTTTCAGCTCAGTAATAAACTTAATGTTGTTGAATATGAATAACAGGTGAGTGTTTCACCTGCTGTGACGAGCAGCAGCATCACAGCTACATACTCAGTGGTTGTTGCTTCCTGTAATGTGGATGTTGTAATGATGGAGTCGGGTCAGGACCGGCTCTGATTGCTTCAGTGTTTGTGAGGCTGCTTTGAGATCTGTGTTGTGGGACAGTTTGTGACAGTAGGAGGCGCTTTAGGACCTCAGTGCTGAGCTCCAAACTCACATGTTAGATCCTGTCAGAGTCCCAGTCAAACCCAACCTGAAGCCCCGCCCACGTCCCGCCTCTCAGCTGCAGAGTGCTTCTAGCAGCCAGCTGGTTAGCATGCTAACCTCCACACTGTTGATTGTTGATGGTTTATGCTGTGTTAATCTAAAGCTTCAGATTATTAATGACTTCATGTGAGATTCATGTCAGATTTCTTAATGTTTCATCTTCCATGAAACATTTTATTTCTATATTTCTGTTTTATTTGCTTCAATTCGTCCTGATTCGAAGACATGAAGCAGTTTTATGAAAGAATGAGTTGAAGCTGGTAGAGATCATCAATAATAATAATAATAATAATAATAATAATAATAATAATAATAATAATAATATTTTTTACACACTGCAGTGAGAATGAGGACGTCACAGAAGAAGAAGAGACCACAGGCGTTTTATTGTGAAGCACCTCAGCAGACTTTTATTTGTGTGTTTTGTTGTGTGCGAGCTGCGATGGCGCCTCCTGCATGAGCTCACAGGGTCTGACTGACCTCCTCTGTGGAGGAGCTCACCACCTTCCCGTCCACAATCTCCTCTACGATGGTGATGACCTTCTGTTTGGTGGTGGAGGTGACTGTGGGGGTGGTGGTGACCATGGAGGAGGAGGAGATGCTGCAGGAGAGACACAAACATTTCAGTCATTGTGCTTCATGAAGTGACGATTGTGCAGGATGTTGAATATATTTCAGTGTATCAGAGATGTCGGACAAAAGCCATGGGTCAACTTTTAGGAGCGAAACATCATAATCTCACATATTTTATTTCAACTACAAGTCTTTTGTAGACGTTAACACTCAGGTTCAAAAGAATAAAATATGAACTGAAGATTATTGAAGCCATTAAAGTCTGAACTCAAACAAATCATAGTTCTGTCATATATAAATCATTTCTGAGGAACATTATCATGAGTGCATTAAACTCTCTGCTGCAGTCATAAGCCCCGCCCCCTCAGGTGTGGCCTGTCTCACCTGCTGCCACCTTCTCCGTCCAGCAGCCTCCTGTACTCGGCGATCTCCATCTCCAGTCTGGTCTTGATGTCCAGCAGCATCTGGTACTCCTGCGACTGTCTCTCCAGGTCGGCCCTCAGCTGCACCAGCTGCTCCTCCATCATGCCCACCTGGTTCTGGTACCCTGCCAGCTGCATGCCGTACCGGTTCTGTGTCTCAGCCAGGGTGCCTTCCAGCGACGCTTTCTGCAGGAGGGAGGAGTCGGTTTGTTAAAGAGCTCACAGACACAGCAGATAGAGGAGGAGGAGTGATGATGTTACCATGCTGAGCTGTGACTGCAGCTCGATCTCCAGGCCCTGCAGCGTCCGCTTGATCTCTGTGATCTCAGATTTGGACGTCTGGAGTGTTTCTGTGTTGGCAGCCACTTCTTTGTTTAATGCTTCCGACTGTGAGAGGACAGAAATAACGTCACGATCATTCATCATCACGTCTTGTTGCCGTCTCTTCAGTCCGAGTCACGGAGCTGTTCTTACCTTGGCGTTGAACCAGCCCTCCAGTTCTTTTCGGCTCTTGGCGGCGATGCTCTCGTAGTGCTCCCTGACCTCCTCGATGATCTTTGAGAGGTCTGGTCCCTGAGCAGCGTCCACCTCCACGTTCACCTGTCCGCTCATCTGAGTGCGCATCGCCAGCAACTCCTGCAGAAAGACACGTGAAGATTCAGCGCTCGCTTCAACGTAGAAGTTCCACTCAGACGTTTCTTGTGTCCGAGAGCTCACTGACCTCCTCGTGGTTCTTCTTGAGGAAGATCAGCTCCTCCTTCAGGCCCTCGATCTGCATCTCCAGGTCGCTCCGGCTCATCGTCAGCTCGTCCAGGACCCTCCTCAGACCGGCGATGTCGGCCTCCACCGACTGACGCATGGCCAGCTCGTTCTCGAACCTGCACAGAAGACGGCACGCTCTGTTTCTAAATCAGCTCTTCCAAAAAATAAAACTGACTGAAACAGGAAGAGAAAGCAACGCAGAGAGAAGAAACAGAGGACGTCTGAGACCAGCCTGCTGAGCTGTGACTGGATGGTTTAGGAACCAAAACTACTTGGTTGGGTTCAGGTTTAGATTGCAAGGACAAGGTTTTGAAAACCAAATTCTGCCTTAGCATTGCATGATGATTAGCCTGGTAGCTGGTGGTTTATTAAAAGCTGTTGGTCAACAGAACAAAGCTGTGTGTCTTCAACCGCTAATTCGCTAACGCTGCTCAGTCAAGCTTCAGGAGCTTCTCTCTATCATTCTCTCACCTGCTCGCTGTTAGCAATCTAATTAGCATGTAAGCTAATGGAACAGTTGCTTACAAGCAGCATTAGTGTGATGTCTGTCTCTCAGATCTGTGTTATTGATGGATCACTTCACTCACTTGAGTCTGAAGTCGTCTGCAGCCAACTTGGCGTTATCAATCATCAGGTAGATGCCACCGTTGACTTTGGTCGCGTCCTGAATCTGTGAGATAAAAGAGGAAAGAGAGGCTGAGAACTTTACACCATCACTAACACAAACACTTTGATGAGGTTCTGCTCCTCACACCTCCTGCTCAACAAGCTGAGCAGCAGAGAAGTGATCAGCTGTCAGATGTGAGTGTCGGCAGTGAAGCAGACTGATCTGCTCTGGCGTCTGCAGGGTGACAGATTCCGGAGCAAACCGCAATAAAACAGACATTTGTTGAGACGGACATTATTCCATCATTACTGCTGAAACAACGCTGGAGGTATCTGAGTGGTCTGAAGCTGACGCTGCTCTCACTCCATCACAGATGATGACAGGTGGAGCAGGTGTGCACAGCTTCCCTGATGGATGCATGCAGATGTTGTGGTACTGGTTCTGCTGCCTACCTTGCCCTGCAGCTCTGCGATGGTGGCGTAGAAGCCGCTGTAGTCTCTGGCGGAGGGGGAGACCTTGCTCTCCAGGAACTGTCTGATCTTCAGCTCCAGCTCGGCGTTGGCTGCCTCCAGCTTGCGCACCTTCTCCAGGTAGGAGGCCAGACGGTCGTTCAGGTTCTGCATGGTGGCCTTCTCGTTGGCAGAGATATCCACGCTGCCGCCATCGCCACCACCAAAGCCAAATGCACCACCTCCACCGCCTCCTGAGCTGCTGTAGCTGAAGCTGTAGCCAGCTGCACCTCCACCACCACCGCCGCCGCCGCCGCCACCGCCACCGCCACGACCAAACATGGACATGGAGGAGCCACCAGAGGAGATTCTGACACCATGGCCTCCAGCTCCACCATACACGGAACCAGAGCGGCGGCCACCACCACCGTATCCACCGCTAGACATGCTTTTGGAGCTGTAACTTGACATCATCTTGAATGGTGATGAAGGAACGGAGGCAGACAGTCGGCTTCAGCTGGAGAGGAGAGAGTGAAGAGCTCAGAGGACGGCTGATTTTTATACTCTTCCAGTCCTGGAGGAGGAGGAGGAGGTGGGGGTTGGATGGCGAGCTTGTGCCAAGCCTACGAGGAGACACCTGCCCCTGCTGCACCCAGCAGAGGGTGTGTCTGAGAACTGTGGAATCCACCCGTCAGCTGCTCGTTCACCTGCTCGCGTTCATTGACGATCATCACGCTACATCCACAGATCCGAGCCGCTGGAGTCGAGCGGGCAGGTTCAGACCTGGGTGACATTTTGATTTAAAGTTCACACCCAGCATTGAAAAGCACATTCAATCAGTCAGCAGCTCAGAGTCAGTGACCCTCCTCACAATAACCTCAGTGTGCTGTCACAGCTTTATGAGCGTGTTGTGTAACTGCAGGCGGCAGGTCATTGTTCCGCGACGCGGCAGGTTTAAACACTAATCCTCCTGTTTGATTAAAGAGACTCTTTCAGCTCCTAATCTCCAGTAAACAGAGCTGACAAAGACGGAGAATGAGGAGCGGCTGATCGGACTTTGTTAAGATGAAAACAACAGAGAAACTCCAGCAGAGCTCAGAGTTCGTTAAGTCTCAGAGGTTTACAGAGATTATAGCTCTTACAGGTGGAGTGACGCACCTGAACAACTAAATCATTACGAGATTAAAAGTGTTTCTGTGAGAACGTTTGCCAACAAGATGAGAATCCTCCAGCCGCACAACATCTGCACCTGCTGACAGTCTCCATCAGAACACCTGATCCAGATAAAAGTCTGTGTTAAAGCACAGTCGGTACCAGAATGTGATCGGGTCTGATGACCACGTGTCAGATCTTTGGTACAACATGCAGTAAGAAGGACCAGCAACCAGGTTGCTGGCTGTGAGTCAGCTTCCTTCACTCAGACCCGGTGGCATGTGCACTGGTACTGACACATCGGAACCAATATTTCCCAAAGTGTTTTCTTTATGATTATTCATATAGACACAAGATGGAGGCGTCACTGTTCACACTCAGTGCGTTTACATGCACAGCTTAGTCAGATTACAGCTATAGTTCGATCAAATTACTGGCAGAAGCATGTCATACCCCGGTACGCTAGGTGGCGCTGTACCCATTTCAGCTAGTGGTAACAGAAACACCTCCGGCTGACCTCTTTACGTCACCAGCTGCCTCGGTATACTAGAAAGATGGCGTACGAAGAGCGAGACGAAGCTGCATCTTTGTACATTTGGTGTATGGTCTACATGATAATTACACAAACTAGATGCATGATGGTGCTCTTGCTTGCGATGATTTCAGAGGAAAGTCGCTGCCGTCCTTCTACTTCTGGCTCACGGCCCAGGAAAAAAATCTCAAGCCTGCACAGAACGCAAAGATCCGATGTAATCTGATAGAAGTGTGACGGAGTGACCCGACTGTGTGGTCACGTCCATGAGCGCACATTATGAACGTAGCCGCTGAACAACAGTAGCTGTACATACAGCTGAAGTCTGAAATGGTCCCATCTGGTTCTGTCCGATCTGCAGTCCATCTTTTCGGGCATCATGTACCGATGAGCAGCTTCTGACGCCTCCAGCGCTGCATCCAGATTTATCTTGTTCGATCCATGAAATCTGTCTGATGTCCAGCCCGCCGCGACGTTTCATCCAGTGGTTCTGTCCGTGAAACTGAACCAGCAGTTTGAGGCTCCTTAATGCTCGACGTAAGATCCGTGTTTGTGTTTACGATCAGTAACAGATGGTTGGGAAGATGTCACCAACAAGTTTCCTTGTATCAGCAGCATTTTCAGCTATTCTTGTAATTAGTTAGCTTGTGATTGTAAGACAATGAGTTAAATCTTGGAGGTGAACTACAGAGAATTAAAGTCATCTGCTGTTCTGTAAGAATACTGGACACGACCTCATGAACCTAAAAGCAAACAGAGCCGAGTCGGAGTTGGCATGTTCCACATCATACGGATCCACAGGGGATAAACAGCAGCTCCAGAACAATACCGAGTGAAAACTATAGCTGTGTATATAGATAAAGTGCAGCCAGCACATCAGTACCAGCCCCGTCCTCCCAGAGGACCGATGGGTCCGATAAACAGCTGCTAACACGTTTTTACCAAAAGTCACAGATTCTGTCTGTATTTTAAAACGGTACACTCAGCTGAGACTCTGAATCTGCTGCAGAACTGTCTCCTGTTGAAAAAGTGATTGATCATCAAAATAAGCTTCAACTTTGATTATTGAAATCATTTCACCTACACTCCTGCCTACCTGTTAGCCTGCTTCTAGCTTTTCTTTAGCCTGCAGCTAACATGACGTTAGCCTGGTTTGGTTGAGAAAGTTGGATGCTGCAATGTAAAACTAAATTATTTTACTTAAAACAGAAAGTTATTCTTATTGAAGTCACAGTTTGAGTTGACTTTTTTCTCTCTACCCCATCAACATAGCTAGCTTAGCTTTAGCCTGCAGCTAGCTTAGCGTTAGCTCTGACTCCTCTCCTGTGTGATGGAGACGATCAGCTGACTGGTGCCAGAGGAAAGTGATTCTTATATTAATCATTTATTGATGTGTCTGTGAGGAGGGTTCACTCTGCACAGATCACAGGAACTGAACTTCTATCTTGTGATTATTGTTGAATCACTGAAGGCTGTTGGTTGATTCTTGTTGGTGAATATTATTTGAACTTGTCAAAAAGCCTCCAGGATGAAGCGGAGCTGTTGTACAGCAGAATGTCGGGACATAAACCAAAGACCTGTTGGTTTTATTGACTAATCCAGAACCTGAAAAGTCAAAGTGAAAGATGATTTAGACGTTCTGACAGCCTGAGCTGTTACACCAGTATTCAGCTGTGTGTTCTGTGACCGTCCATGCTAACACACCACACACAGACAAAAGTGACGGAGCGTTGATGCTGAGCGGTGGATCTGCTCAACAGGATCAGTTCTGCTGTTTCTTCAGTTCTTGTGTCACATCTGAGGATGAAAATGCAACAAAGTCTTCAGACAGTTTGAACGGAATCTTGTCTTCTGCAGACATTTGAAGACGAGGTCGCTGCAGAGAAGCTGAGGTGTTGTCACGGTGTGGTGAGAGGAGGACCGCAGGGCTGAGGAGTTTCCAGCAACAGCAACGGTTTATTCTGATAATCATCAGCACACAAGTGAGTATAAATGACGGCGGTTACACCAGCAGTGGCAGAGCATCAAAGGTTCGGTGTGAATGTGTCCCGGAGCAGTGACAGTGTAATTCAGTTTTAATGATTTGGAGGAAAGTGTTTTGTGCAGCGGGTGTGGCGCCTGGTATTCTGCTGCAGGCGTGTTCCCATCGCGCTCAGGCTGCAGGGAACTGACAGGTATGAGCCTCGCCCACCCAGCGCTCCTCCACTCACTGCACATTTAGTTTTACATGTTTGTTTAAGAGGCGTGTAATCCTGTGTTGTCTGGAGAAAGATTACCTTCTGCACGATGTGAGCAGTGAAAACAGTGAGAAGCTCAGGACGACTCACAGCTGATCTCACCTGACTGAAGACATGCAGAAAGCAGAACATGGTGCAGACTTCAGCCTGTAGCTCAGAAGACTTTTACTTTAGTTCACTTGTGGTCTGGGAACTAGTGATGGGAACGGCAGTTCTTTTTACTGAACTTATTTAGGGACGGTGCGCAATCATTCACGGGAGACGCAGTGCTGCTCTGAGTGGTATACATGCACTAAAATTATTACACAGTGAAAGTGTCCTCTGTGCACAGTAAAATCACTTAACATGATGCTACACGGATGTTAGCAACACAGCGCTAATTTTAGCAGCACGGTTGCTGAACGTGAATCATCTCCTCTGCCCTGGCTGAGTGAGAGACACAGCGGCACTTTCAGCACAGTGTCTGAACGAGAATCACGTCCTCAGCGTCAGTTATCTGCCTGCAGTAGGTTCATGAATCATGAACGAATCACAGCGTGAACGAGAATCACGTCCTCACAGTTCTCTGAGTGAGTTCCACTCCCGGCCGGCATGATCGCGGCTGAGCTCAACTGAACTGAAAAAGGAACGAATCAGTCCATCAAGTGATCCCGTTCACTTCGTTCACTGAAAAGATTTGTTCGTTTGAACGACACGTTCGCGACCGACACAACACTAGTGGGAACAGGAAGTGAACAGTCAGGAAGAGACCACATCTGATCCTGAGAATATATAACAATAATAGTATAACGTGAGGTGCATCAGGGTTCTATCCTGGGCTCCTTTTTATTTTCAGCACACGTTAATGACATGCTGCCTGCAGTGACATGTGGGCTTCTTTATACTCGGCTTCACTCGTCCCCGGAGTGATGTGTGCATGAAATAGTTAAATAGTTAAATCATATGTATGATGGTGTAAATGGCCATGCTTCTGATTATTTATGCTCCAATATAAAAATGATTCACACTCAACACAATCACAATACAAGGGCCAGAGTTCCTTCATGTAAAGTGCCCAGAGTTCAACATGCTGCCACATGTACCGTTGTTTACACTGGTATCTTGTTCTGTCACCACACTTTCAACTTGTCGACGGTCTTTTATGGAACAAGATGACGGATGTATGATGAGTCATGTCTATGCCTGCCCTATTAATGTTTTTACTAGAGATTTATTTTATTGTCTAATAACTTTTAGCATGTGTTACTTTTCTTTGGATTGTGTCTGTTAGCATGTCACTGTTCTTGTTTCTGTCTTTGCGTCTGATGTGTCGACACTGAGGACCATGTTGGAAATAAGTGTTATCACTTTAACATGTTATCCTTTCGATTATGTTTGTCTTCAAATCCAAAGATCAATCAATCAAAAATAAAAGTTCAGGAGGAAAGAAGAAGAGAGCAGACACAGCACTGCAGCCATGTCGAGAGGACGTGTTTCTGTAGCTAACTGAAGTTAGCATCTCTCTGATTCCCTCTGTGACGCCGCCACCATCTTGTAGCTTCTTTACGGCCCACAGTCAGTCTGCAGCCTGATGACAGACACAGTTTAACCTCTACATCTTTATCCTGCCGGCCAGAACCAGACAGAACCAGACAGAACCAGGAAGGCTGTTTACATGACAACAACACATATATTAAAGTTTATGATGTTTAAACAGCAACTAATTCATCTGTAAATGTAAACCTGCATTTCAGAGCTAATGCTGTCGTCTCTGCTAGTGCTACATTGAGTTAGCTCCTACCTGTGCTCAGACACACCTGTAGTTGACCTTCAGCAGACCGACGAGGCTTCAGGGAGTTTATTTGCTTTTTGTGGCGACAAAAGGAAACAACACATTTTCTCCAGCAGCAGATTATGTTTATGAAACACAAGTAAGTACTGGATCACTGGAATCACAGAACTAATGTCACAACACTTGAAGTAACTGGAGTAGTGTAACAGATTACTTTGACAGCAGCTGATCTCCAGGAGCATCTGCTGCTGTTCCAGGATCAGATCGTCTGATCGTCACCTCATTTAAATACATACAGATATTAAACACTGATCTGGGCCACAGCTCCCTCACAGATCACAGATCAGTCAGTGACATGGGTCTTGTGGCCGTTATGATCCATGTGGTGACTCATATTCCGGTCGGTGACTCTCTGATCCATTAATGCTGTTCTGTTATCACAGAACTAATCCGTTCATTGTTTGGACTGAAGAGGTTCTGCAGGACCTGATGTTACTGTAACACCCTGGTGTCGATGTGAGCTTAGACGTTATTGATCTGTTGGGTTTCAACTGGTTTCCTTCTTCAGACAGAAACACAGAATGTGATGGCGACTGATGTGGAACATGAACCAGAACGTGTCCCAGTGGTTCTGATTAATGTTCATGTGTTCTCAAAAAGTTGAATGTTTCAAGTAAGCGGCAGCAAAACGAGACTTTTCTGACAAGATGTTGGGAAAAGTGAGTAAATATCAGAATAATTTGTGCATCTAATGAGATATTGATTTATTAATGAGCCAACTCCTGTGTTGTGCTGTGTTGTGTTGTGTTGTGTTGTGTTGTGTTGTGTTGTGTGTGTTGTGTGTGTCGTGTTATGTTTGAGTCCTCACAACTTCCTCCAGACGAGTTTGTGGCAACAGAATCGCAGATTTTAAGATAAACACGATGTTGATTCACAAACAGGAGAAGAGTTTGTGCTCCAGTTCAGTTGCTGTCACGTAAAGAACTGACAGCTATTGTCTCACACACACACACGCACGCGCGCACACACACACACACACACACTCGCCTCGGGGAAACCTGTCCGGCTGACTCAACCTGCTCCAGCTCGCTTCCACCTGAATCCTCCGCCTGCAGCTCCAACCTTATGTAACTGATGTAACCTGAGAGGGCGGAGCTTATGTGGGCTGCTGTCGCCTGCAGGTACACTCAGGTGTGTCTCTGACACAAAGGCCCATAAATGAGATGCAGAGGTGAAGTTCTGAGATGGAATGTGTTGATTTGTGTTTTTAGTTTGATGTTTTATTAAAAGATTCGCCTCCAGAATATAAAACACGCTGACTTCAGTCGTTACTTGGTCCCGATGAAGCTGATGAAGCTGATGAAGCTGATGAAGCTGATGAAGCTGATGAAGCTCAGTGTGACGTCGACCCGACAGTCAGCATGTCAACATGAACATAAAACACACACGTTGTTCTCATCAGTGTGTCTGGTCATCCAGGCCTCTGTGAGTCCGGACCAGATGTACAAATGAAATACAGAAGCGGCTCCTGACAGTCAGAGGACACCTGTCCATCTGCTGAGGACACCTGTCCATCTGCTGAGGACACCTGTCCATCTGCTGAGGACACCTGTCCATCTGCTGAGGACACCTGTCTGTCTGCAGAGGACACCTGTCTCTCTGCAGAGGACACCTGTCTGTCTGTAGAGGACACCTGTCCATCTGCTGAGGACACCTGTCTCTCTGCAGAGGACACCTGTCCGTCTGCTGAGGACACCTGTCTGTCTGTAGAGGACACCTGTCCATCTGCTGAGGACACCTGTCTGTCTGTAGAGGACACCTGTCTGTCTGCAGGGGACACCTGTCTGTCTGTAGAGGACACCTGTCCGTCTGCAGGGGACACCTGTCTGTCTGTAGAGGACACTGCAGGAAGTGTTTCTGGGTCGCTCTCTTTGTGCCAGTCGACCGTTCACACTGAATTCAACAGCTGTGGAACCAGAACCGCTGAGACGGCTCACAGCAGCAGGTGTAAATGTCAAATGTCTCTGCAAACAGTGATGCTGTTATGTTCGAGTTCCTGACCCACAATGCATCAGTGCATCACCACCATCAGTGAACAGAGGACGCTGTCTGACTGTCACTTCCAGAGAGGGAGGATGTTTTTCAGGGTAAGTTCACTGAAGCCTCGTCAGGAGGGCCGACCGTCACCGTCACCGTCACGCTGTCACATCGTCACATCGTCACACCGTCATGCCGTCACAGCACCACGCCGTCACGCCATCACGCCATCACATCACCACACCGTCACGCCATCACGCCGTCACATTGTCACGCCGTCACATCGTCACACAACAACACTGTCAGACGGGTCGAGAGCTGCCGACATTAACACCAAACAAAACAGTGGAAGCTTTAATTATTGTGACTGTAACAAGCTGTTACTGTCAACATGCAGATCCATGAGGACCAGATCCATGAGGACCAGATCCATGAGGACCAGATCCATGAAGAACAGATCCATGAGGACGTCCTCCAGAGCTGCAGGACCCAGGGGACTCGGGCTTCATGGTCCAGTTACTGGATTAGTTGCGAGGCGCTACGTACCTGCACGTCTGTGAGATGTAATGTTCAGTCATTGCTAACGTCACGTTAGCTTAATGCAAAGCTTTTCATATGAAAGTCAGCTCTTTCCATTTGCAGCAGTTTGAACACAGTGAGTCTGATCCCTGCAGGTGAACACAGGTGACAGGTGTGACGGCCGGAATCTCAGATCTCAGATCAGATCAGTGACGCTGACGTCTTATCAGTTTCTGTTGAAGTTTGTCGGAACAAATTACACTCATGAAGCATGAACTAAATCATAAACCAGACTTAGATAACTCTTCTCCCCCTCCCCCCCCTCCTCCCCCCCCCACTCCCCCTCCTCCTCCTCAGGGTGCGACCTGAATTCTTCGCAGGTTTCTGTAAACCACCTCCGGTGTTTTGTGTTACTCATAAATCTTCTGATCACACACCAGTTTTCGTTCCTCAAGTCACAGAAACCCTGAAGACACATGTTGAATTAATCATAAAACACATTTCATACAGCTGCAGTGTGTTTCTGCAGTCGGCATGTTTCCACCAGATTACATTCATTTGTGAATTTTGCACCTCTGTTAGAGTTCTGCAGACGTCCTGATGCTCCAACATTCAGCAGGAGAAACTCCGTCTCCCTGCAGCTCGACTGTCGACACGTCAGATAAACTGAGTTTTGTTCCAACCTGCCTGTTTAAGAGCTGCTGCACATTTTTACCATAAAAGGAAACGTAAAGGTGATTCTTACCTGCAGCTGCTTCTCTGTGTCCTCAGGTAACAATGAGTTCCATCACAGCCGTCGTGATGGGCTCTGAACCAGATCTGGGAGGTTTTGGGATAATTCAACCTTAAAACTGTCTGAAGGAAACGTGTGTGATCTTTAGTCTGAGATAAACTGATTATTAACAGCATGATTTTATCTTTCACTGTTTTCTCAGTGATGTTGTTGATTTACTGAGTTCATCAGCACGATTTGTCTTTATGTGTAAGGGGGTGTTTGTTTGGTTCAGGCCTCAACAACACAGACAGAAGTCCTCACAGTCCTCCATGAGACATTCAGGTACTGGTGTAGATGTAGAATTACTGATTCATCTTGTTTCCTCCAGTACAGTAACAGAGTTCAGGCTCTGACATGGACTCAGAGTATCAGAGTAAAAAGTCTCCCTCTGAAGGACATTTGTGCTCAAAGCTAACTGAAGCTCACGTCATATTAATACAATTCAAAGACTATTAAAGTTAAAGGTAGAATCAGTAGGATTTGTCCCAGCTGTTCCTGAATGCACCACAAAGACAGTTGATTGTTGAGTCTCATTCCCAGGACGTCAAACAGACACATGTTGGGTTGGTAAAGCGTCCCGAGCAGCAACAAAGAGAGAAAATCAGAAACTCTCTGCAGATACGAGACACTAACACGCCTTTTCTCCACATTCCAGCCTCCCTCTCTGTCTGTTTACGGCTTCTTACGGCTTTTACGTCTTTGTCTCGTCTCGCTGCGTCTGATTGGTCCACATCAGTCTGCTGATGTTGGGAAATAACAAGAATCCAGAATTCACCTCAGATGCATCAAACTAAAGTAACGAGGCTGTTGTGAAGCTGTGAGGAGGAGAAAGTTCAGATGTAGAGAGGAGAAGTAACATAGATACTCAGGTGTGTGTATTTGTACATTTGTGCAGTATTTATACCACCTGCACAGTGAACATGTCTCTGCTGTGAGTTGATGTTCAGTCACTGATTCTCTTTGTTTGCAGGATCGTCAGCTGAAAACAAGACTTTGGTTCCTGACAACTTCTTTTCTGTCATTGTGCAGCAAATAAAAACTGTAACACGCCTCTGAACACGCAGACTGACGGCTGCCAAGTTTCTGCCGCCTGCAGCCATCGATCTGTTAACAGACGGAGTTCCTGCGAACACGCCGAGTTAATGAAGCTCAGCATGTGTCGCTCTGCTGCCGTCAGGCTTCCTGCCCGCCAACATCAGTTCTACATCAGAGCGATCAGGCTCAGCTGACGTTCATCTTCACTCAGCTTTAATTGCTTCCACTGGAAAATGACTGAAGATCAGTGTCCAGAGTGACGTCTTCAAACATCTTCTACTGTCCAAAAACTCATTCTTTTACACTTTAAAGAAAAGAAACAAAATCTCATTTAAGAAGATGAAAACAATTGTTTGATTATTAAAAGTAGTTTGCAATTAATTTTCTTTTAATCGACAAATCTAGTTGTGCAGCTCAGAGTCAAAGTTCACACTCAGTATTTCAGATGTGAACCTGTAACCTCCCTGTTGCCTGAGCTGTGCTGAGCAGCAGAGAAACGCTGACGTTTCCTTTGATTGACGCTTGCAGGGAGTACGACACCAGGCAGGCAGGACGACACCAGGCAGGCAGGACGACACCAGGCAGGCAGGACGACACCAGGCAGGCAGGACGACACCAGGCAGGCAGGATGACACCAGGCAGGCAGGACGACACCAGGCTGGACGACACCAGGCAGGACGACACCAGGCAGGCAGGACCACACCAGGCTGGACGACACCAGGCAGGCAGGACCACACCAGGCTGGACGACACCAGGCTGGACGACACCAGGCAGGCAGGACCACACCAGGCTGGACGACACCAGGCTGGACGACACCAGGCAGGCAGGACCACACCAGGCTGGACGACACCAGGCTGGATGACACCAGGCTGGCAGGACGACACCAGGCAGGACCACACCAGGCTGGACGACACCAGGCTGGATGACACCAGGCAGGCAGGACCACACCAGGCAGGACCACACCAGGCTGGACTACACCAGGCAGACAGGACCACACCAGGCAGGACCACACCAGGCAGGCAGGACGACACCAGGCAGGACGACACCAGGCAGGACGACACCAGGAAGGCAGGACGACACCAGGAAGGCAGGACGACACCAGGAAGGCAGGACGACACCAGGCAGGACGACACCAGGAAGGCAGGACGACACCAGGCAAGATGACACCAGGCAAGATGACACCAGGCAGGACGACATCAGGAAGGCAGGACGACACCAGGCAAGATGACACCAGGCTGGAAGACACCAGGCAGGACCACACCAGGCAGGCAGGACCACACCAGGCAGGCAGGACCACACCAGGCAGGACGACACCAGGCGGGACCACACCAGGAAGGCAGGACGACACCAGGCAGGCAGGACCACACCAGGCAGGACGACACCAGGCAGGCAGGACGACACCAGGCAGGACGACACCAGGCAGGACGACACCAGGAAGGCAGGACGACACCAGGAAGGCAGGACGACACCAGGAAGGCAGGACGACACCAGGCAAGATGACACCAGGCAGGACGACATCAGGAAGGCAGGACGACACCAGGCAAGATGACACCAGGCTGGAAGACACCAGGCAGGCAGGACCACACCAGGCAGGCAGGACGACACCAGGCAGGACGACACCAGGAAGGCAGGACGACACCAGGAAGGCAGGACGACACCAGGAAGGCAGGACGACACCAGGAAGGCAGGACGACACCAGGCAGGACGACACCAGGAAGGCAGGACGACACCAGGCAAGATGACACCAGGCAGGACGACATCAGGAAGGCAGGACGACACCAGGCAAGATGACACCAGGCTGGAAGACACCAGGCAGGACCACACCAGGCAGGCAGGACCACACCAGGCAGGCAGGACCACACCAGGCAGGACCACACCAGGCGGGACCACACCAGGCAGGCAGGACCACACCAGGCAGGCAGGACCACACCAGGCAGGACGACACCAGGCAGGCAGGACGACACCAGGCAGGACGACACCAGGCAGGACGACACCAGGAAGGCAGGACGACACCAGGAAGGCAGGACGACACCAGGAAGGCAGGACGACACCAGGCAGGACGACACCAGGCAGGCAGGACGACACCAGGCAGGACGACACCAGGCAGGACGACACCAGGAAGGCAGGACGACACCAGGAAGGCAGGACGACACCAGGAAGGCAGGACGACACCAGGCAAGATGACACCAGGCAGGACGACATCAGGAAGGCAGGACGACACCAGGCAAGATGACACCAGGCTGGAAGACACCAGGCAGGCAGGACCACACCAGGCAGGCAGGACCACACCAGGCAGGCAGGACGAAACCAGGCAGCACTGAATGATGCAGAATTACAACTCTGATATTCACACAGCGTGTTTCTCAATGCAAAATAGATTCAGCTTTTAAAATGAAATGAATTTGCTTCCTGTCAGATCTTCAGTGAGGTCGGGTCACTTTGGACAGAACGTGAAGACGACAGGAGGGTCAAAGTTCTGTTGATCAGAACTTTCTGTGTGATGACTGAAATAAACTGAATATAAGCAGATATTTCTGAATTTGTGTATTTATGCACTCAATTAATTAATCAATGTTATTGTAATTGTTTCCCACATGTGTAAATTAATATTAAGTCATTTACAGTATTTTATTTATCTTGTTCTCGTCTAAACTTCTGGGAAACTTTTAGTGATGAACTTGAACTGTCTGATGGCAAAACTTTAATGTTTCATGTTGTGTTTCATCCACATCCAGGAGCGACAGTGATGGGCCTGTCGTCGGCATGGCAACAAACATTTTAGATGTTGGACTGATCACACTGTGTGTGTGTGTGTGTGTGTGTGTGTGTGTGTGTGCGCGCGAGTGTGTGTGTGAGTGTGTGTTGTTTTTGTTCTTCATACTTCACATATTGTAGATTTTGTTCTAACAGGCCTCTGAGAAATACCACAGAGTCAAGTTTCTACATGCATCAGCACACACACACACACACACACACACACACACACAGTCGGAGGATGAACTTTATTGATATGTTATATATAGATGCAATTTTGTATCTTCAACTGAACTTGAAGACTTTTAACATCTGAGTGAGGATGATGAGACCCTGAGACACAGCAGGGTTCTGACCCGACACGGGGTGGACACTTGTTAACAGAATATCAGATCTGGGCCACAGGGTCCTGGTCACATGGATCTGCTCTGCAGACGAGCAGTTTCAGTTTATGATCTTTCTTTAATAACCTCTTCTCAGCTGCCAAGTTCCCGTCAATCAATCCAAACTATTCATTCACAGCTTCACATAAATCCTCCAGACGACATGTTCGTCGCTCGCAGGAGGACGAGTCGGACTTTACGAGCTCCGCAGAGCCGAGCGACTTCCTGCTGCTACAACAGTCAGAGATTCATCAACTGTCACTGCAGAATGTAAAACTACACTGAGCCTCCGGTCAGGCCCACAGCTTCACTTAGCGTGTTAGCACGATAACATTTGTTAATCATCTGATGTGATCATTGATTTTTACATCATGTTTGTGTTTCTTCAGTGATATTTGATTTATCTGTGAGTTGTTGCAGTGCACAAACATCCAGAGACACACCTGGATCCTGCTGGGTTTGTCTCTGCAGAGCTTCTGTGACCTTCAACCTCTGCATTTCTGAAGAAGGAGAGGCTGCTACAGATGAGGGCTGTGAATCATTGATCAGTGATTGGTGGAGGGGAGGAGTAATGACCTCAGAGCTCTGAGGGACAGAAGTCACTTAATCTCAAGTCATTCAGAGGAGGGCAGGAGGTCTAGGTGCCCCTGGAGATCTGGTTTACACTAACGACCTTCACAGACAAAAAGAACAATTTGTCATCTCAGGCTTCACCAGAAGGTTTAGGATCACTGCCCATGAGCCGAATCTATATAAGACCTGGACCTGAAGACAGCCCTGGACCAGCTCTGTTGGGCCTACTAAAAATGTACTTGAGTAAATGTACTTAGTTACAATCCATCAGTGTGAATACACAGAGTGATGAACAGTCGTGTGATTATAGAAACTTCAGAAACAGAGTTCAGCCTGTATGAACAAATAAATCTACTTCACATTAACGTCAACTCCACATGAACACATTAAATGTTGGAGCGGCTGGATGAACTCGTGAAGACAGAAGTGCTGTACTAACTTCAACAGAATCCGGGTTTGGACCTGAACACAGACGGAGGGTTGATATGTGTGAACAGAAGATCAAACGTGGCAGAGAGAGTTACGCTCTCTGTGTGGTCCCGACAGGTTCCAACAAGTCCACCATCATCCTGGACTCCAAACCCCTCCACCTGAACGACTACTCCCAGCAGCACTCGTCTCCACCAGCATGAGGCGCTTCACCTCCTCCCTCCCCGACCGTCCGGACCACCACAGAACACACAGAACACACAGAACACACAGAACACACAGACACCTGAGGCACTGACTGTTCACATGCACACTGATATCTGATCCACAGAGTCACATATGATGTTGTTTACTCATGTAAACAACATCATGATGATCAGATTATAAGAAATCTGATCATCACACTTTGTTTTTAAACCAATCTTCTGTTTATGTGAACTGTTAATCTGGTTTCTTCTGTTCTGTCTCTGTGCATGCAGAAAAACGTAAAAGGAACCGGATGTCGATGACACTCAGATGCAGGGAGACAGCGAGCAGGATGCCATGACGACAGGAAGTGATGACTGAGTCATTTAAACACATCAGGTCAGATGATCATCAGATTACTGAGGTCATGTGACCCGCTCAGTGTTGAACTGTGGATCTACTTTATGTCAACGTGCACAAACACAAGTGAACATGCTGTGTTCACCTGTGTTTGTCTCTGCAGGTAGATCTGACACCAGACCCAGACTGACCGGGTGACTGCTGCCCCCTGCAGGCCGCCAAACATGGTTTAATACAGCAACAAGTTTCTACAGTTCTACTCTATTTATTGTTAAATGAAATTGTTATTCTGACACACACTCTTCTGCTGCATCAGTTCTGCTGCTTTAACTTTATTTTCATACAGAAACTTTTACGCTTCTTGATAAATATCCACATTTTTGAAGTACTTCTACTTCATCTTTACTCCACTGCATCTTTAATTCTGTCCAACAGGAGGTTTTGTTTTGATTGTGCTGTTTGAATAATTGCATTGTGTTACAGGTTGTTGCTTCTTTGTCTCCTTATTGATCACAGACTGAAGTAATCTTTAAAATATTGTGACCATGACTTCATCCTTGAAATCAGACGCTCTGCAGTGGAACCGTCAAAGTTCCTGCTGAGACATTTACAGTTTTTTTCCAATTGCTAAAACACAATTTTGCAAACAAGGCTGTTTTTTTTTTTTTTTTTCAAAATTAGGGGTGGGCAAGACTGCAGATTTTGGTATTGATCCGATACCAAGTGATTACAGGGTCAGTATTGCCGATACCGATACTGATACTTTTTACTTGAAAATTCCTGGTCATTGAATGATTTTGTACTTTTGCCTTTAATTAGCTGATCATGATTATGAAAATAATAAAGGTGGAGAGGAGCGCTGCAGATAAAGACTGAGAGATGCTGCAATCACACAAACTCTGTGAAGAAATACAAGTGATTTGCTGAACTTACAGGAGAGAAACTACAACAAAAATATCAATCTCATCGCACTAGTATCGATCCGATACCAATACTCACTTTCGATACTATCGATGTTTGGATGGATCTGCCCACTGCCAGTCAAAATACTTTACACAGTTTACAACCCAAACACCCAGACTGCAAAACACCTCATACATCCTGCAGAATGAAGCACTGCAACCAAAACTACATATAACATTATCAAAATCAAACTGTTGCAGCAGATGTCACACACTTCATTCATATTACCAGATTATTGTCTAACTAGCTACACACTGTTGGACAGAGAAGCACTCTCATCTTTAGCTTTGCCATAATACTAAAATAGTTCACATTGTAAAGAATTCTTCAGGTTGTTCACATGCACAGAAATATTTGCAGATGCACTGACATGCTGCTGAAGCATTTATTATTTCATTCTTCATCAAACAAGTCAGTGCAACATGTGCACAGCAGATGTATTCATGCATGTCGTGTACATTTTCAGCAGTTACCACACAGGCTGAAACTGTGGCACTCATGGTCAAAATGACACATTTTGTCTGCAAAAGGCTCTAACCAGGCCAAAACATTTAATATGTGCAACAAAAGCAAATTTTGCCCTCAAACAACACAACTTGCAAACAAATGAATGAGCTCTTCCACTCAACCATTACACAGCAGACAACAAAATCCAAAATACAGCAGTCAGTGTGAGTCAGTGCACCACTGCTTGTCACTGTAGCCTGTTACTGTTCGTAGCTTTCATGCCATTTGTTGTCACATTTGCCTTTTTGCAAAGAATCGGATCTAGAATCAGAGATGCTCTGATGCAAATTATATTGATTCCACTGATTCTTTTTTCAAACTGTGGCTGAAAACTGAATACTGTAAATATTACTCAAAATACATGGAAACCAAAATAAAATCTATTAGACTATAAGAAATGAAGAAAGCTGGTAGTCTCATAGTCCACAAAACATTTCTGCAGCTTCTCAGCAAGCATTCTCCTGAACAACTGACAGAGCTGAGGACTTGATTTAAAATGTAGGAAAGAAGATAAAGATAAAAGCTATTGCTGTAAAGTATAAAAATCTGTTACTGTAGAGTATAAGAAATAGCCACTATTGATACTCAGTCTCCTCTGTCTTGATGATGGGGACACATGACCTCATCCACACCACATTCAACATCCTCTCTTGCAATGCACCAAGGGAAAAATCTTCTTGCATGCCTCATCCAGCCTTGACATTCCTCTGCACCTATTTCTCACTCTCACCTGCCTCAGAACTCTTCCATCCATGTTGGTGAAGAACAACACAGACGCTGCTCCCTTTAAGGCCTGCAGACTGACTGCTCATTGAAGATTTGTGTTTAGTAGTGTCAAACAGGTGCTTCAGTGATTTCATACTGATGTAGGTAGTTTCTAATAGTAAGGAACAGATGGGCTCTGTTTGGTTACCATAGATAAAACAATGGAGTTTTGACTGCTTGAATGACATCTGTGTTAACTGTTCTGCAAAATGAGGGAAATGTGTCAGTCCAATGAGAAAGGGTTAACACATTTGCAAGAGGTGTCTTGTGCTCTGCTGAGACAGTGATGATGAAAACTGAGTAGATCCCAGTGAGTTTAAGCAGGTCAAAGCAATCAAGAATAACTGTAGTGTGTTAGCAACTGGAAAAAACTGTAATCACTGTGATTCTGCTGCCACCTGCTGCTCAAACACAAACACAGCTTCATCTTCACGTCAGTCCTGAATGAGGCCGTCTTGTTTTACAGTTTTTTTTTCCAGTTGCTAACACACTAACACGACATGCATAACACAAATATTTAAACAGACACACAAGGTTCTCTACATGAGACACAACAATCTGAGATAAAGTCACATGTTTGCCATTCAAAATGACACTACACGAGCTGACTGGCCACTATATGTGCCACCTGGCCAAACAGGTGTTACTGTAATTGTTACCACTTCAACCAGGAAGTCAGCACTAACAGACCACAGGTGAGCTCTTTTTTTTCCAACAACAATGAAAGACGTTGCAGAGAGAGGAAGAGGAGGAAGAGGGAGAGGCGGAGCTGGTAGAGGAGCTCATGGCCAGAGAAGAACAACTTTCAGAAGAAATCAGAGCGACCTGAGTTCGCTCCAATGTAAATACATCTGCTGTGCACATGTTGCACTGACTTGTTTGGTGAAAAATAAAAAAATAAATGCTTCAGCAGCATGTGTGTGTATCTGCAAATGTTTCTGTGCATGTGAACAATGGATCACTGCCCATGAGCCGAATCTATATAAGACCTGGACCTGAAGACAGCCCTGGACCAGCTCTGTTGGGCCTACTAAAAATGTACTTGAGTAAATGTACTTAGTTACAATCCATCAGTGTGAATACACAGAGTGATGAACAGTCGTGTGATTATAGAAACTTCAGAAACAGAGTTCAGCCTGTATGAACAAATAAATCTACTTCACATTAACGTCAACTCCACATGAACACATTAAATGTTGGAGCGGCTGGATGAACTCGTGAAGACAGAAGTGCTGTACTAACTTCAACAGAATCCGGGTTTGGACCTGAACTATTTTAGTATTATGGCAAAGCATCCTGAAGATGAGAGTGCTTTTCATTATGTCCAACAGTGTGTAGCTGGTTAGACACACATCTGTAATATGAATGAAGTGTGTGCCACCTGGTGCAACAGTTTGATTTTGATAATTCTACATGTAGTTTTGGTTGCAGTGCTTCATTCTGCAGGATATATGAGGTGTTTTGCTGTTTGGGTGTTTGGATTTTTGAATTGTGTTCAGTATTTTGATAAAACCAGCTGAGTTTGCAAAATTGTGTTTGTAAATATGCAGAGTGAAGTCTAACAGAGAGGGAGGTTTTTCTAACCATTTGCTTTAAATGAAGTTCCTTCTGCCTTTCACACATGAAGTTCATCGACTCAAACAAGAGTCAACAGGACACAATCGTTTATCCTCGTCACATTTATTTTCAGATTAAAATGTTCAAATGAGATCTTTTTTTATAAGACAGAGACTGACAATATGATGAGACATGACCACATGAGAAGAATAAAGTTTATAATAAAGAGAACAAACATGTAACCTACAGCGTGATTATATCATTATATATAATATATCATAAACCAGTGAGGAAACACCACAGAAGATATCTCGAGTGACAGAACATGAAACTGAGGTTCTGATTATTAAAAACAAGTTGCTGCAAAATCAATAAATCTTCAGGATTTTTAAAATTGATTCTTTAAAGTTAAAACAAACAGGAAGCATTCAAGACTTTTGGGGGGGAAATTTAAAAAACTGAATAAAACACACAAGCACAATGATTTATATATTTGTATAAGTCGGTGGTGAGAAGTGACTGAGTACATTTACTCGAGTACTTTCAAGGTACCTCTACTTGAGTATTTCCACTTATGTTACTGTGTAGTTCTACTCCACATTACAAAGAAACATGTCAGACAAAAAGAAATTATTCTGTATCGAATGCTTTTAGTTTTGATGCTTTCAGCAATTTTGTGCTCATGTATCCCATTATTTTACTAGTAGTGGAGTATCAATACTTCTACTTAAGTAAATGATCTCAATACTTTCCCCACCACTGCTATTATTATGTTATCTGTGAAGGAGTGCAGGTGTTACCAGGTGTGATTAGGTGTGTTCAGGTGTGTTCAGGTGTGTTCAGGTGAGTTCAGGTGAGTTCAGGGTTAAAGCATGGTGTCACTCTGCTCCGGCACTTTTCACCCCAAACCCTGTGGACAGCCACCGCTGGAGGAGAGGAGAGGTGCCTGCAAGGGAGGGAATATTATTTATTATCATAAACTGTGTTTTCACTGTGAGAGAAATAGTCCTACAATGTTTAAGTCAGGAGACAAAGACGCTGACAACTTTATAATGACGTATTTTCACAGTGTGATGTTTCATTAGTTTGATGACAAACTGATGAAACATTAATTGTGATTCATGACACAGTTCAGACAGGATCAATACTTTATCTGACTCTCTTCAATCACTACAGACAAAGGTTTGATCAGTAAGGTCCATGAAGGGAACAGGAAGGGGCGGGGCTTCAGCCCTCTATTTCATCCTTTTGACACAGTGTCAACACAAAGCAGCTGTGCTCACCTGCAGTCTGTTGTTGTTGTTGTTGTCTCTGTCTGTCCTGACTTCTCTCCCTCCCTGCTGCTGAGATCGACAGAGCTGCCATCTTACAAACGCTGATCCTCTCCTTGATGCCTCCAGCTCCGCTGCCGGTGCTCCTGATTGGCCGGTCGCTGCTGCTAATGACCCTCCCACCCGCACTGTTGGTCCTCCCTGACCCAGAGGAGCTACTGCTGCCCATGCTGACACTCATCTTCCCGCCAGGGCTCGGGGCTCTTTGGCTGCCAATTGCCCCCCCAGCACCTGGTCGTCCTGTACTCCCCACGCTGCTCCTATGTGCTGAAGCTGAGCTGTAGACAGGCTTCCATTCACCGCTGCCAGTACTAGCGTATCTCCCCGAGGTGCTAGTCCTGTGGCTCCCAGACGAGCCGCTAAGCCTGCCACTACTACCTGAGCCACTTAACCTACCACCACTACCGACGCTGCTGCTACGCCTGACAACACCACCTGAGCTGAGCCGACCAACACTACTGAGTCTTTGTCTGCTACTTGTGAGGCTGCTTGGCGGACTGATTATTTGGTTATGACTCGTTCCACTGACCCTGTCTGCGCCACTGGCACTACTCAAATGTCCAGAACTCCCACCATAAACTCTCCACTCTCCACTCCCTCCACTACCAAACCGCCCTCCCACTGATCCTGGTGGGCTTGTCACTAGCTTTGCATCTGCTGGGATTTCTTCCCTGTCTGCTTTGGGTAAGTTATTGCTGCCAGGCCAGCTGCTCATACGTCCAGAGCTCCCACCATAGACTCTCCACTCTCCACTCCCCCCACTGCCTCCACTACTAAACCTCCCTCCTCCTTGTGATCCTGGTGGGCTAGTAGGTAGTTTTGCAACCACTGATGTTACGTCTTCCCTGTCTGCTTTGGGTAAGTTATTGCTTCCAGGCCAACTGCTCATACGTCCAGAGCTCCCACCATAGACTCTCCACTCTCCACTGCCTCCACTGCTGAACCTCCCCCCTCCTTGTGATCCTGGTGGGCTAGTAGGTAGTTTTGCAGCATCTGATGGAATGTCCTTCCTGTTTGCTTTGGGTAAACTTTTGCTGCCAGCCCAACTGCTGATACGTCCAGGACTCCCACCATAGACTCTCCACTCTCCACTCCCTTCACTGCCAAACCTTCCTTTTTCTGGCGGACTTGTTGCAAGGAGCACTGATGTGCTTTCCTCACTCCTTGTCCTGTGTAAGCTGTTTCCACTTCCTCTGCTTCCAAATCTCACTGTTTCTTGCGGGTTTGTTGCAGGATTTGGGGTCACTGATGAGCCTTTTTCTTTTCCTTTGCTGGTTAAGCTAGTGCTACCATGAACCATCCACTCTGCACTTCCTCTACTGCTGAATCTCCCTCTTTCTTGCTGGCTTGTTGTTCCTGACAGGCTTTCTTTGCGCCCTGTCTTGGGTGAGCTCATTGGTTTATGCCCCAGAATGCCCCCATAAACCATCAGCTCTCCACTGCCACATCGGAATCTATCCTGTACCTCTGCATTCACAGAAACTCCTGCATTGCCACTGACTTTACCTGATGAACTAGTTGCTATACCACTGTTGCTAGTAGTAATACTTCCTGAAGTAGTTGCCACACTGCTAATGGTAGTTCCTGCTTTTGCAGGGACACTACCAAAGCTAGCAGATTTATAAGTCTCTTTCTGATTTTCCGAACCATACCTGCATTCTGGACTGCCACCTTGATTCTGGACAGCCTTGTTATCTGCTGTGCCTCCAAGTTGAAGGCTGATTCCTTCACCGGTAGGTTTACGATTGATTGTACCATTTACAGTACCTCTACTTTCTTTACTACCTTCAAATGATCCAAAGCACAAACTGTCCACATCTCTCACTGAAATGCTGACTTTTCCATTTCTGTCCTGTTCTGGCAAACCCTGATCTTTACCAAACGACAGGGACTGGCCTTCCTCTTTTGTCGAGAGAAGGTATTTTTCAACTGGTCTCACAACTGCATTTGCCTCAGTTAGACACAAGGATACTTCTTCATCTTCTTCTATCCCATTTGGACTCAGACACGTGTTAGCCTCAACTGGACTGAAACATTGTTCTGAGTCATTTGGACTCAAAAGAGAATCAGGACTTGTAATATGCTCTTCGAGATCAACTGGACGAAATATTTGATCTGTGGTACTCATTAACAACTCTTTTTCAATGAGGCTCAGACATACGTCTGGCTTTGTTGGGCTTGCAGATACATGAGCCTCTCTTGGATTTAGCAGCTCTTCAGTGTCGGAAGAACTCAAAGCCACAACAGAATCTGTTCCACCTGCACACTTTTTTGACTGATTGCCCATATTAGTAGAGTCGTCCTTAACCTTGTTTGTATCATGAAAACCAATGAGTACTTTCCTCTTGTCCACCTCTGATTCTACTTTCCTCAAACGCTCTATACTTGCAGTTTTACTCTCAAAGTCATTGATGTCTGGACTGCCAGATGATCCTATCTCTGCATCTTCTATGAGTTTGTTTAATTCACTATTGGATGCATTAGACAATGCCAAACTCTGTTCTAAGCTTGGGACAAACAAAGTACTTTCCACTTGGACTACTTCTCCCTTCATCTCTGGTCTTTCTACATCCTTGTTATCCATCACAGTCAAGTCACAGGAGACTTTACCCTGAGCCTCCTCAGACCTAAGAATTACAGATTCACGGAACACAGATGCTGTAACCCCAACTTCCCCTCCATTCCCAAATGCTTCTGTTCGAGTCTCCAGACCCAAAGACACAACCTGCGCAGATTCCTGGTTCTTAGCCTCGATTGAACCATCTGTGCAGTTAATTTGAGTTGAAATCAGTGTTTCTGCCTCTTTCTTTGCCTCCGCAGCAGTTTGTTTGCTGGGATCACTTTTTGCTGTATATGTCAAATCTGGTCCTTGCTGTATTGTTGGTTCTGCACAAAGGGTTCTTGTGATCACCATTTGAATGTTTGTTCCTGTTTTAGTAACCTGCAAATCTGGCTCTGTGGAGGTTTCTTTGGATGCAAGGGTTTCTGGCTTTGCCTGAACAGCAACACTCCTGACTGAGTGTGTGTCAGGAACCAATGCAATGGTACCTTGTGCAGTTTTACTCTCAAGGTTGACATTGCTGTCTGGGATACTGGACGAAGCAGTTGCGATGCTGGACCTTGTATCTACATACTCTATGAATGTGTTTTCTTCATTGGGGACAAGCAAAGTACCTTCTACTTCTTCTCGCTTCTTTTCTTGTCTTATTACTTCCTCAGTTAACAAAGTCAAGTCACCAGAGAACTCGTCCTGAGTCTTCTCAGACTTAAGAGTTTGGGATTCAGAGACAACGGATGCTGTAACCACAATTTCTCCTGCATCCCCGACTGCTTCAGTTGGAGACTTCAGACTCATAGATACAACATCTGCAGGATCCTGGCACTTGGCCTCAATGGAGCCCTCTGTGCAATTACTTTGAGTTGAAATCACTGTTTCTATCTCTTTCTTTACTTCTGCAACAGTTTGTTTGCTGGGATCACTTATTGCTGTATACGTCATATCTGGTCCTTGCTGTACTGCTGGTTCTGCACAGAGAAGGGTTCTGGTGATCACTGTTTGAATATTTGTCCTTGTCTGATTAGCCTGCAAATCTGCCTCTGTAGAGGTTTCTTCAGATGCAAAGGTTTCTGATTTTGCCTGAACAGCGGCATGCCTGACAGATTGTGTGTGAGAATCCGATGCAATGGTTCTTTGTGTAGTTTTACTCTCTTTGTTATTGGGACTACTGGATGGAGCAGTTGTGGTGCTTGACCTTGTATCTGTATCCCCTATGACTTTGTTGTTTACACTGGGCACAAGTAAAGTACGTTCTACTTCTACTGCTCCTTCTTCTTGGTTCCTCCCTTGTCTTTCTACTTTCCTGTTATCCATCCGAGTGAAGTCACCAGAGTCCTTACCCTGAGCCTCTGAAAAAACAAGACTTCGAGATTCAGAGGCAGCTGATTCTTTGATGGCAAGTTCCCTTGCATCCACTACAACTTCTGTTGGAGTCATCAGTTTCAAAGACTCAACCTGTTTAGATTCCTGATTCTTGGTCTGGATGGAGTCCTCTGTATAATTAATTTGAGTTGATATCATAGTTTGTGTTTCTTTCTTTACTTCTGCAGCAGTTTGTTTGCTTGGATCATTTATTTTTGTATGTCCCATATTCGGTCCTTGCTTTACTTCTGGTTCTGCACAAAGAAGGGTTTTGGTGATCACTGTTTGAATGTTTGTCTCTGTTTTAGTAGCCTGAAAATCTGCCTCTCTGGGGGTTTCTTTGGATGCAAACGTGTCTGGTTTCACCTGAATAGTGGTACTCGTGATAGATTCCATTTCAGGAATCAATGTGATGGTTCCTTCAGTGGTTTTAGTCTCAACATTGTCATTGCTGTGTGGGCTACCGGAAGAAGCAGTTGCAATGCTGGACCCAGCGCTGGAATCTGTATCTTCTAAGATTTTGTTTTCTTCACTGGGTGCAAGCAAGGTACCTTCTACTCCCCCTACGTCTTCTTCTTGCTTCTTTTCTTGTCTTTTTACTTCAAGAGTCATATCACCAGAGAGCTGAGCCTGAGCCTCCACACACCTAAGAACTTGAGAGTCAGAGACAATGGATGCGCTAACAGCAATTTCCCCTTCATCTCTGACTGCTTCTGTTGGAGTCTTCAGACTCAAAGACACAACTTCTGCAGGATCCTGGTTCTTAGCCTCAAGGGAATGCTTGGTGCAAATAATTTCAGCTGACACCACAGTTTCTGTCTCTTTGTCTCTGTGATCAGTTGTGGTTGTATGTGTTTTGGAATGTGATCCTTGCTTTACTTCTGGCTCAGCACATATAATGTTTCTGCTGATGTCTGTCTGAATATTTGTCTCTGATTTATTAGCCTGCAAAACAGCTTCTAGACTAGTTGGTTTGGAAGTGAAAGTTTCTGGTTTTAAACTTGAACCCTGAACTTCAGCACTCCCGACAGATTGTGTTTCAGGAAACAACTTGCTGATTCCTTGTGCAGCATTTGTCACCAGTTTAGAATCTTTGACAATGACTCTCTGGTCTTTACCTTGGCTGACCTGGGTACTAACAATGGATGAATTCCTCAAATCATGATTTTTATCTTCACCTGGGCTGCTCTGCCTGTTGATTTTCCTTTCGGGAATAGCTGCTGTTCTCTGGTTTTCAGACTTTTGGAATGAGCTGGTCCAGTTTGAAGTATTAATCGATGTCACCGGTGTGTTGTTTGGATATTGGTTGTGGACCCTGATTGCGTGTACTATGGTCACTGTTTCTGAAAGTGGGGCACCGATAGGTGTTTGTCCAACCGTATAGATGTGGCCTCTAGAGACAGCCTGAACCCCAGTCATTTTGAGACTTCCTCCCTGAGCACTGGCTGCTTTGTTCACTGTGAAGTTTCTCCTGAGGGGAGAGGGGCTTGTTGAAACACAGAAGGATGTGACGTTAGCCACAGAGTTTGGGTGAAGACTTGAGACCCTGTGAAAAAATTATAACGACAAAAAAATAAGAATGAGAGGAATTTCCTAGGAATCCCAATTAGGACGCAAAAGACCACGTAATAAATAGATATTATGATTGGTAGGCTGCTTGAACTGTCACTGTTGGAGAATTTAACACGTATGTTAGCCTATTGGAGAGGCTATTCAGTTATCATCATCTCATACCGCTTTGGGCTCAGTCCATCCAGCAGTCTCCTGTAGTCTTGTATCTCAGTCTCCAGTCTGGTTGTGATGTCCAGCAGGGTCTGCTGGTCTGCAGCCTGCTGAGCTGTAGCCTGCAACACTGAGTCCAGGTCCCAGCACAGACTGTCTGCTCTCTGCTGAAGGACTTCCAGCTGCTGGACAAAGGACTCGTTCTGGTCCAGACCAGAGGCCTCCAACACTATGTTCTACAGACAGACAGACAGATAAACAGGACCGATGCTGCCTGTTAGCATTTTGTGCCTGTTGGTCCTTCTTCTGCTGATTTATCAAAACAAAATCACCAGACTCCATTAAAGAATTCAGTGATTTTAGATTTAGAGCGAACAGATTCTGAATCATTGTGTCCTTGTTGTAAATTCAGCATTAAATGTTTCAGCTGAAGTTGTTTGTCTCCTTGTAAAAAGTGTCAGTTTGTGGCAGCATGTCTGTACCAGCCTGTCTGCTTCTGTGTCTAAAGTGCTAAAGTCTTACCTGCCAACACTGATCAGCTGTTTGAACACACTGTTTACACTGATTTCACCATTTACACTCCATTTATGAAAGAAGAAACATGTTATTGATCTAAACATGTCACGTTACAAAGACACTAAACAGGAACAATATAGGCGACTTCTTTGTCCCCGTGGAGAAAGTCCCCAGACTCCCTTAACAAATGTGTCAGTTTAGTGAGTTGTTGAGTTGGAGACACTTTATAAACTCTGTGAAACTCTGTCTCTGACTCATTCTGCATTATTTGGACCTTCTTGTTAATTCAGCAAATGATCTACATGAACTTCTTTCTGTCTTTGAGTAGAAACATGGAGTCTGTTTGTCTCAGTGATGGACGGGTTTGTTTGTTGGGGAAGTGACATCTGATCACAAGTGGTCACTCAAACCACAATTCAACGATGTCTGAACAGATTCTATGTTTGTGTGTTAACATCCAACATCCATTTTCAAAGTCTAGTACTTTTCTCTCACCAGAGCCTGGAGTTGTCTCAGCTCTTCTTCAAGACTCGCTGCTGTTCTCCTCAGTTCCTCCAGCTCGGCCTGAATGACCTCTGACTCTGCTGGAGGGTCAAAGGTCACCTCAGGAGAACTCAGCATGGATACCTGAACACAACACACCTGATTAGATGCTGTCTGTACACATTATAAACCCTCTCAGATGGAGAACCGTGCTTAAAGAATATTTAAAACTGATGTTGTTGATGTTCGTCCACCTGGGTGTTGAACCAATGCTCGCTCTGGTTCTTGTCGAGCAGCGCCACACTCGTGTGTCTCAGATGGTCCAGCTGCTGGATCAGGTCTAACGTCTGGGCAGGATGCATCTCCACAGTGATGCCTCCTGACATCTGGGACAGGACAACCTGCATGTCCTGGACAGGTAAACAAAAACATGATATGGATGCAGTTTGTTCATTTGAATAATCCAGGTGAGTGTTTCATTTTCTTACCTGTTGGTGTTGTATCTGCAGGCCCGTCAGTTGTTGCGATTGGTCGTTCAGCAGACTTTGGATCTCCGGCAGTTTGTGGACCTGCAGCTCCTCCTTCAGCAGCCTCAGGTCATTAAGCTCCGCCTCCAGATAGCCACGGCGCTCACGTTCCTTTTCAGTCCTGTACACACAGCAGGGGATGAAGATGGGAAATATAGATGTGCTCTGTATGTGCATGCTGAAGGTGTGTGCATCTACCTGACGTTGAAGTCAAAGATGGTGAGCTCTGTACTGAGCAGCTGCAGCTTCACCTGAGCCTGGGCCGAGAGACAATCACTGATCTGCACGTAAGAGAAGAAGAGAGGAACAGTTACACTACAACAGTTACACTGCTTCTACAGTTGTACAGTTGTTGTGGCCAGAGTCAGAGGGCGTGGACTAGAGTCATACATCTGGGACTGCAGTCATACATCTGAGACTGCAGTCAGACTCTAGTCAAGAGATGCGCTTGACTTTTAATTAAATACCAGCTTAAGTCGGAAGGAATCGACTCGCTCTTCAACTTCTAAAAACTGTGGGCAGCTTTGGACTTGTTGATCTTGATTTGGGACTTGGTCTTCTTAACACGACTGAGGACTTGTTGGTCTTGGGTTTGATCTTGACTCTTGACTTGTTGGACTTGGTTTTCAGGTGGACGTGGGGGTTGGTTTGTGATTATGAACTTGATTTGGGACTTTTTGTGCTTGTTGGTCTTGACTTTTTGGGATTTGAAATTCGTCATTTTAGATTTTGACTCAGTACTTGTTCGTCTTGCAGTAGAAAAACATCAAACCATCGTGTACCAGATGATTTGAATAGGTGCAGTGAATATACTGGTTGGTGTTGAACAACAGAAAATCTTTGTGTCTGTGTTTTAATTGTTACGTTCCTGTTTGACCAGAAGAGGACAGGAAGTCACCAGAACAAATTAAATGTCAAGCTGCTCTCAGACTTGTTGAACACACTCCTCAGACTCACTTTGTGTCCTCGAGGCAGAATCTTTTTGTCTGTTCGGAGATAATTGGTCATTTATAAAAACACTGTTATTGTTAGACTATATGTTAAAGTTCAGACTTAATCTCTGACATTTCAGAAGTGAGTCAGACTCGTCTCAGCCTGTCCGACCTTTAAAGAGACACACGAGAGCTAAACGAGTTGCAACCAGCCTGAACTTTAGCATCATCCCTGAATCTGAACTGTTCAGAACTCTGTTTGGTCCTGATTATAATCCACGTTCAGCCCCAGGACAAAAAGGGGTTTGACTGTGTGTCATGTTCAGGCGCTGTTTGTCTTCATTTATGCTGTTAAAATAACATCTGCAGTGGTGGAGGAAAGATTCAGTTCACTCACTTACAGAAACCAGAACCAGTACTTACAAGTACTCTATTGTGGTTGTTATGGATTATTTGATTATTTCAGTGAACTGTGAATTACATTTGATTAGTTTTGTGTATTCATTTGTGTGGTTAGGTTGTTTGTACTTGTGTGTCTGTGACAGGGTGCTGAGCTGACCTGGTCCTGCAGCAGGGACACTGTGCTCAGGTGTCCGTCCAGCTCTCTCAGCTCTCCAGGACACTTCTTGTCCAGCTCCTCCTGGATCTGACACTCCAGCTTCTGATTGGCCGCCTCCAGACACTGGACCTGCATCAACCAATCAGATGAGACGAGAAATGATCAGCTGTGATGATGATGTGTTTGTTGCTGTGTTGATCTTCAGCACAGACTGAACCTCTGCTCCTTCGATGGGTTTGTTTCGTCTTTTCTAACTTCCTTTACTACTTTATTTCCCATGATGCATCATTAAAATGATCATTTATTGATTTTGCACCTGGAGGAACATAAACAAAACTGTGGATGCTTCAGTTCATTCACTCCTTTTAAAAATCTGCCACTTTTGTGGAAATAAACGTCAGAAGTTAAAGTTCTCAAAATCTTGCGGAGGCTGAATGTTTTAGTTTGTGTAGAACTCGACTGAGACGTCTGCCTTCTTTTAGCGTTCTTAATAATATTATAATTTACAGAACTATAGTCAAATTTCCACCTCACTCACCAAAGAAATATAAAAGCAGAACTCCATTAAGAAATGTGATGTTTTTATGTTTACCTGCTCTTAGACCTTAATTAATCCTCACTTATGAATTTCAGGTTAATTGCGGTCTTCAGTTCTGTTGTTAGATCCATCTGGTAGTCATCACTACACAAACACTGTGCCTGATTCAGCCCATTCAAAACTCCATTTAAAGATCTGCAACTATTATGTTTGCGTGATCAAAACATGTTGGTTCTTTACATAGTTCAGCTTTGGAATAATAAAACACAAGCTGAACCCAGTCGAGGCAGAACTCCATTAAGAAATCTGGTATTTTAATGTTTCCTTGCTCTTTAAACTATAATGAATCTTCATTTGTGATTTTTAGTTTAATTGTGGTGTTTGTTAGCTGTTGGTGAGTCATCAGCTGTTTCACCTGTTTCATCAAACAGTAAAAAGCAGATGTAAAGACAAGAACTCTTAAACACAGTCAGTTGCTTCCGTCCATTCAAAACTCCATATAAAAATCTACTACTTTCATGTTGTGTTGATAGTTAAAACATTTAGGCTCATTACTGACATGTTGACTTAACTTGGAATTACAACACACAAACTATTTCAGGCAACTTCAGTCAAAACAAACTGATTATTTAATCTGTTGTTTTTAATGTTTGTCTGCTTTTAAAACGATCTTTAATCTCGTCTGTGGATCTCAGTGTGTGTGTGCTGGTGTGTGTGCTGTTGGGTCCGTCAGCTGTATGAGCAGTCAGGTTTTCATCTCATGCATTGAAGAATCAGAAGCAGAAGTGAAATCTCAAAACAAACACAGCGCCTGCGTCTGACACGCAAAACTCCATTTAAAAACCTGCAACTTTTATATTCTCTTGATCTTTAAAACATACTGACTCTGCGCTTATGTCAGTTTGAGGCATTAATGATCATCTCGTCACAGTCTCAGGTTAACTGAAGTGTTTTTGTGCAGTTGTTGGATCGATCAGGACAGTTTGTGTTCCTACCTGCTGCAGGTACGATGCCAGCCTGCTGTTCAGCTGCTGCATGGTGGCTTTCTCTGTGGACAGACAGAAGCTCCTGCTGCTGTCCAAAGCATCAGCAGCAACAGGAGCTGTGCTGTAATGGACCGAACCTCCAGATGCATGACGGACCCGGTAACCCACAGCTGCCTGGGTCGCTCTGCTGGCTCGGAGAAGCTGCCACGGTGACATCTCGCCGCTCAGGTGAGTTTAGTTTTTATGTCTGGATGTCACATTGAGACTCAGGTGTCCTCTTTTTCATGCACTGCTCCTTTAAAACATTCTCTGCTTAGATCCGGCTCTGGATGCAGGTGGTTCTGTCTCAGTGTGCAGCTACATGTCTCCTCCTCAGCTGTGTAAACTCCCCGCTGTGGAT
>NC_051061.1:24873283-24888283 GCF_904848185.1 Acanthopagrus latus
TTCTTCTTCTTCTTCTTCTTCTTCTTCTTCTTCTTCTTCTTCTTCTTCTTTTGGGAATAATTACTACACAGACCTTTTTTGCAGCCACTTTGTCACAGCCAGACTCCATTTACAGAAACAGTCATTTTATCTTTGTGAAACATGATTCAAACTCATCAAAAACACTTTAGTTTGTCTTTCCACAATAAAAAAAAAATCTTAGTTCACTGAGTTTCAACTCTTAATTTACAGGTGAAAGTTTCCTGTTGAATGATGTCTATTATACAACAAGGTAAAATTACTCTTTTTGTAAATGGAGTCTGGTGGATGTGGTGAGAGTGACATAGCCAGTTGTGGTTTAAAAACAGGATGTAACTCTTCAACATAAACATCGATCTCTGATTGGAAATGTGAGTCTGTCAGTGACATCAAGCAAAGCTTCAGCAGCGAGTGGATGCACGTCAGGATCACGTAGCAGATGTTGCAGCTCGTGACGCGGCTGCAGGCTGAGTTGATCTGCTGGTCAGAAATTATAATACTCATCATTATTTACACATTAATATTTGAATACAGGCTCCAGGATTTCCCCTTTAAGACACCTGTCATTACGGCATACCTGATTAATTTCCTCACTGGTTTTGTCCTCAGCACGAGAGAACAATCCTAACGAGAGCTCGTGTCTTTACAGATAACATCTGTAAGACACTTGTTGTGTCATCTTAGTCGTTACAGACGGACTCTTATTAACATAGATGTGAAAATAATTGGTCCTTGTATTGAACCTTGTGGAACACCTTCTGTTCCTCTCTTATTGAAAACTGTTTGAGACTCAGCCAACATGTTTTTGTTGAATATACATCTAAAGTCTTTCCCGTCTCTTAAAGGGGAAGCCGCCCACCAAGAAGGCAAAGGTTCTGCAGAAACAGCCTCTGCTGACCAAACTAGCCGCCTACACTCAGCACCAGGCCCACCAGCACAGTGGAGTCAAGAAGAGCAGTGAGTCCACACACACATGCACACACACACGCACACACATACACACACATACATGCACACACACGCACACACATACACACACATACATGCACACACACGCACACGCGCACACATATACACACACATACATGCACAGGCACGCGCACATGCACACACACGCACACACAAACACACACACTTTTCTTGTCTGTGTGCATCATGTGTGTGTGTGTGTGTGTGTGTGTGTGTTGCAGTCATGGTGGAGGTGTTCGACTGGGGTCGTTACCTTGGAGATGGAGATGTGATTGGAGCACCGGTCAGCTGCTTCAAACACGTGGGTGTATCTCAGAGACACACACACATGCGAACGTGTTGTGTTAATGAAGTTGTGTATATGAGTGTTGTTGTTGTTTAGGTCCAGATGTGGAGGTCGTGGGGAGATATCAGTGAAGGCGTCCGTGTCGAGGTCCCGAACACGGACTGTGTTCTGCCCATGAAGGTCTACTGGATCGCTGGAATCATCAAACTGGCCGGTACACAAGAGTCCAAACACCTTCACCTCCACCTCGTTACCTTCATCTAATTAAAAGATGAAATAAATGAGACTTCAAAGATGAAGTCAAAAGATGAAGTTAATAAAAGTTTATATATTAGTCTTTGTATGAAACAGGCCTCTACTGCTGACATGAACTTTAACAAAACCATTCAGATGGATCCTGATGATGATGATGATGGTGATGATGATGATGACGACGATGATGATGATGATGATGGTGATGATCATGACCACCATCATCATCATCACGATGATGGTGGTGATGACGACGATGATGATGATGGCGGTGATGATGATGGTGATGATGATGATGATGATGGTGATGATGACGACGATGATGATGATGGTGATGATGGTGATGATGATGATGACGACGATGATGATGATGGTGACGATGATGGTGATGATGACGATGATGGTGATGCTGATGATGACGACGATGATGATGATGGTGATGATCATGACCACCATCATCATCATCACGATGATGGTGGTGATGACGACGATGATGATGATGGCGGTGATGATGATGGTGATGATGATGATGATGATGATGATGATGGTGATGACGACGATGATGATGATGGTGATGATGGTGATGATGATGATGACGACGATGATGATGATGGTGACGATGATGGTGATGATGACGATGATGGTGATGCTGATGTTGACGACGACGATGATGATGGTGTTGATGATGACGATGATGATGGTGATGATGATGGTGATGACGATGGTGATGATGGTGATGATGACGATGATGATGGTGGTGATGATGATGACGACGACGATGATGATGATGGTGATGATGGTGATGATGATGATGATGACGATGATGATGGTGATGATGACGATGATGATGGTGATGATGACGATGATGATGATGGTGATGATGATGATGATGACGACGATGATGGTGATGCTGATGATGACGACGACGATGATGATGGTGATGCTGATGATGACGACGACGATGATGATGGTGGTGATGATGATGACGACGACGATGATGATGGTGTTGATGATGACGATGATGATGGTGATGATGACGACGACGATGATGGTGATGATGATGACGACGATGATGATGATGGTGGTGATGATGATGATGGTGAAGATGATGACGATGGTGATGATGGTGGTGATGATGACGATGATGATGATGGTGATGAATATGATGGTGATGATGATGATGGTGATGCTGATGATGACGACGACGACGATGATGATGATGGTGATGATGACGATGATGGTGGTGATGATGATGGTGGTGATGATGATGATGACGATGATGATGATGATGGTGGTGATGATGATGATGATGACGATGATGATGATGGTGATGATGAATATGATGGTGATGATGGTGATGACGATGATGACGATGATGGTGATAATGATGATGATGACGATTACGACGATCATGATGGTGATGATGACGATGATTGATGGTGATGATGGTGGTGGTGGTGATGATGATGATGATGGTGGTGATGATGATGATGGTGACGATGATGGTGATGATGATGATGACGAGGATGATGATGGCGATGGTGGTGATGATGATGATGACGAGGATGATGATGGCGATGGTGGTGGTGATGATGATGATGGTGACGATGATGGTGATGATGATGATGACGACGATGATGATGGCGATGGTGGTGGTGATGATGATGATGATGATGATGATGATGATGATGGTGATGATGACGATGGTGACGATGGTGATGATGGTGGTGATGATGATGATGATGATGATGATGATGGTGATGATGACGATGGTGACGATGGTGATGATGGTGGTGATGATGGTGATGATGACGATGATTGATGGTGATGATGGTGGTGGTGGTGATGATGATGATGATGGTGGTGATGATGATGATGGTGATGGTGATGATGATGACGATGATGACGATGATGATGGTGGTGGTGGTGATGATGATGATGATGGTGGTGATGATGATGATGGTGACGATGATGGTGATGATGATGATGACGAGGATGATGATGGCGATGGTGGTGGTGATGATGATGATGGTGACGATGATGGTGATGATGATGATGACGACGATGATGATGGCGATGGTGGTGGTGATGATGATGATGATGATGATGATGATGATGATGGTGATGATGACGATGGTGACGATGGTGATGATGGTGGTGATGATGGTGATGATGATGATGATGACGATGATGGTGATGGTGGTGATGATGGTGATGATGATGATGGTGATGATGATGATGATGATGATGACGATGGTGATGGTGATGATGATGGTGATGATGATGATGAAGATGATGATGATGGTGATAGTGGTGATGATGATGATGATGATGATGACGATGGTGATGGTGATGATGATGATGATGGTGATGATGATGACGATGGTGATGATGACGATGGTGATGATGGTGGTGATGATGGTGATGATGATGATGACGATGATGATGATGGTGATAGTGGTGATGATGGTGATGATGATGATGACGATGATGGTGATGGTGGTGATGAGGGTGATGATGATGATGATGATGATGACGATGGTGATGGTGATGATGATGTCGTCTTCTGTGTGCAGGTTTTAAGGCCTTGCTGCGATACGAGGGTTTCGACAGCGACTCCTCCAGAGACTTCTGGTTGAACCTGTGTGTGCCCGACATCCACCCGGTGGGCTGGTGTGCAGCGGGAGGAAAACCTCTGGTCCCCCCTCAGAGTGAGACCTCCTGTCTGTCAGAGTGGAGCTCACTGATCCAGGCTCCAGACCACAGTCTGACCCGGTTGCACTGGTGCAACCATAAACACATTTTAATGCATTTCCTCAACACATTATGTGAAAGACTGTAAACAGGAAGAAGGTGCAAATAAAACAAGAAACTACAAGAAGCTGAATTATTTAAAGAAAAAATCTGCTGACAGTGATGAAGTCAAATACATGATGAAGCTGCGCGGACACAGTAATAATCTGTGGCACATGTTTAAACACTCGGTTGGTTCAGAGGCAGCTGTGGTCACATCCAGAGAGTCTTTATGATGTATTTGTTTAGACTTCTTGTTTTAAATGAGTCCACAGTGACTAACAGTAATTCACACATTCACACACTGATGATGATGATGATGATGATGATGATGATGCTGGTGCCATCAGGAGCAGTGTGGGGTTCAGTGTGTTGCCCAAGGACACTTCAACATTCAGACCAGGGGAATGGAACCAGCCTCCACACAGATCAGACAGCAGTCGCCTCTGATTGATTTACACATTTGAATTGTGCAAACAGAACAACGTGATCGATCGTGTCTCCGTCAGAACAGAGAAACACACAAACACAGGAATCTGTTTTTAACGTCACAAACATTACAGACACACAACATACACACAACATGCGTGTCTGCACAGGACGCTCTGCTAGCCTGTGACACTACAGGGACTTCCTGTTTACATCATGAGCTGCTCTTGATGCTGCAGATACCTGCAGACACCATGTGACACCAACACAGTGATTCTATTGGCTGAACCGCCTGAAAGAATTCTGACACTGATCGTCTAAACAATCATTTCACACTAGAATTTTATTCTGCACCTTTCTACAAACTGTGTAGATGTTTTATCTTTAAATCATTTAATATGACGTGTGTGTGTGTGTGTGTGTGTGTGTGTGTGTGTGTGTGTGTGTGTGTGTTCAGCCATCCTGCACAGGTTCACTAACTGGAAGACGTTCCTGATCAAACGACTAACAGGATCTAAAACACTGCCGCCGGACTTCTCCTCCAAGGTCACACACACACACACGCGCACACACACACACACACACACACACACACACACATTTTTTCACAGTGAAACTGTAGTTCAACTTTACAAAGATTCTTTTTAGATTCACCTCTACCATCTACAGACACACTCGGCTCACCTGTCATCCACTCAGTGACATCATTAACTCACCTGTGAGACGGACCTGTGTTGAGTGGCCTGAAGCTGCACATCATCGTTCTTTTTCAGAGCCTTTGTATTTTTGATTGTTTGACGCGATAAATGCAGCGCAGCAGCGTTCAGACGGGTCCCATCCACACACGGCTGCAGCTCCACTGTGACGTCTTGCTTTGTGTGTTCATCTTCTCAGCATTACATCATTTCAGTGTCAACTTTGATCTGTTTTCTGACATTTGTTTTTTATTTCAATTTTCTCAGTTAGAGTGGTTGTTTGTTTGTAAAAGGTGAAAAATGTCAATCAGTCCTCAAAGATGTTGAGTTTCCTGTCGCGTCACATTTAACGAGCAGAGAAACGAAACTCTGACTGATGAATGTGACGATGATCATCAGTCTTCACATCTTCAGGTTGTGTTCTGCTGCTCAGACGCATTTTTGCTGAAACACGATAACTGCTGATACGTTGTGTTATTCTGTAACATGGATGTTTGTGAACGTACTGCATGTGTCCGTGTCTCCTCAGGTGCAGGACAGCATGCAGGTGCCCTTTAAGAAGCAGATGAGGGTGGAGGTGGTGGATAAAACTCACCTGTGTCGCACTCGTGTCGCCCTGGTTGAACAGGTGAGACTCACAGCCTGCACCTGCAGCTTAAACAGCTTTGTGTGTGTTTATGTGTGTGTGTTTATGTGTTTATGTGTGTGTGTCTCTGCTGCAGGTGATCGGCGGGCGTCTCCGTCTGGTGTACGAGGAGTGTGAAGACGGCACAGACGACTTCTGGTGTCACATGTACAGCCCTCTGATCCACAGCATCGGCTGGTCTCGATCCATTGGACACAGATTCAAACGATCCGGTGGGTCGCGTTTAACGAGCAGGACTAGAACCACTGCTCGTCACCAGCTGCACTCAGAAAACTCAACATTTAAACATACTTAAAAACTGTTACACAATATTTAATATTTGACAACTTTGGCTTCTTTTGTTCATTGAAAGATAAAAGAAGTATTCAGAAGTCAGAAGCTGCAGAACGAGTGAGGTCATCTTATCATAACTGTTGTCAGTCTGGAGCAGAGACATCACCAGACTGCATTCAGAAAACTGTGAATTTAAGCAGGCTGCAGATCAAAGAGCAGACGTGAGACTGTGTTTGTTTCCAGATGTGTCGAAGAAGCCGGTCTGTCAGACGGACGCTCCGGGACAGCTGTTCACTAAGGTGAGAACAACGTCTGAGTCAGCAGTTAACTTACATGTCTCTGACTTTAACTAATTAACTTTGGATCAAAGCAGAAATGTGACGTCACCGTGCGTACAGTAAAACTCAAACTGTAATTAAACATCCAGTAAACAAACTTTAAACTTTAAGGTGTAAATGTTTTGGAATAATTCATTTTGGAGGAACATTTTAATTATACGGAAAAAGGAAAAGACACGTTGACACCATCATGTCATCACCACAGGGGGGCAGCACAACACCTCCCACCAAACACACACACCACCTTCTCATGCTGAACACGCCTCAGTACCACACCAGTCCTACAGGAACCGTTCTACAGTCTGACCTTTGACCCGTTCAGTACTGCTCCCAGTTCCACCACAGCTGGTTGATCCCAGCAGTGTTTGTGTACCTGTGCAGGTGAAGGAGGTGGATCAGAGCGGCTCCTGGTTTGAAGATGGGATGAAGCTGGAAGCCATCGACCCTCTGAACCTGTCTGCCATCTGTGTGGCCACAGTCAGGAAGGTGAGGCCCGGCTGAGGCCCGGCTGAGGGCCCACATCAACACCACCCAGCTCCAGGTTCTGTCTATAACCATGTTTGTGTCTCTCCACCAGGTCCTGGCAGACGGGTACCTGATGATCGGTATCGATGGTTCGGAGGCAGCCGACGGTTCAGACTGGTTCTGTTATCACTCCACCTCCCCGTCCATCTTCCCCTCTGGCTTCTGTGAGATCAACAACATCGAGCTGACTCCACCCAGAGGTACAACCTGATGATGTTACCTGATGATGTTACCTGGTGGTGATGTTACCTGCTGGTGATGTTACCTGGTGGTGTTACCTGCTGGTGGTGTTACGTGCTGCTGGTGTTACCTGCTGGTGATGTTACCTGGTGGTGTTACCTGCTGGTGATGTTACCTGGTGGTGTTACCTGCTGGTGGTGTTACGTGCTGCTGGTGTTACCTGCTGGTGATGTTACCTGGTGGTGTTACCTGCTGGTGCTACCTGCTGCTGGTGTTACCTGCTGGTGATGTTACCTGGTGGTGTTACCTGCTGGTGCTACCTGAATTCTTTGTGAGGTTGTTTCATCATCAGCGTCTCCAGATTTTATTACAGTTTTCACCAGAAAAATAATAAACACAGATTTTGTTTGTTTAAAAACATAACGCAAAAAAAAAAAAAAAATCTGTTGTCTGTATCTAACCAATCAGCTGTTAGCAGTGTGTAACGAGCCAATCACAGAGGCCTCAGGTCAGGTAAAGTCTGTCAGTGACTGCAGCAGCTCTGTGTCCTCAGGTTACACTCACCTGCCCTTCAGGTGGTTCGAGTACCTGAAGGAGACGAAGGCGGTGGCTGCTCCTGTCGGCCTCTTCAACAAGGTGAGCAGAGCAGAACCTCCATGTTTGTTCTGTTAAAGGAACGATTAGAAAGTGTATATCTTACGTGTCCGGTCCTCCGTCAGGATGTTCCTAACCACGGGTTCCGTCCCGGTATGAAGCTGGAGGCCGTGGACCTCATGGAGCCCAGGCTGGTCTGCGTCGCCACGGTGACCCGCATCGTCCACAGGTTGCTACGGATACACTTTGATGGCTGGGAGGACGAGTACGATCAGTGGGTGGACTGTGAGTCACCGGACCTGTACCCGGTCGGCTGGTGTCAGCTGACCGGGTACCAGCTGCAGCCTCCCGCTCTCAGCGCAGGTAATTACCTCAGTACCTTTACTCAAGGAGACTTGTTGTGTCACACTTTTCTTGTGTTGTGATGCATGTGTGTGTGTGTGTGTGTGTGTGTGTGTGTGTGTGTGTGTGTGTGTGTGTGTGTGTGTGTGTGTGTGCGTGCGTGCGTGCGTGCGTGCGTGCGTGCGTGCGTGTGTGTGCGCGTGTGCGTGTGGGTGTGTGTGTGTGTGTGTGTCAGGCTGCAGAGATCTCCAGTCAGCCTCCAAACAGAGGAAGAAGTCTCAGCAGTATAAAGGACAGAAGAAAAGTGAGTGTTGATGTTTTATATTACTATATAAATATAAAAAATATGCTTTATTATTATTATTATTATTATTATTATTATTATTATATAATTTTATAGTTTTTACTGAAAAGAAAGGAGCAGTGATTTCTGATCAGCTGAGGAATAAGAATCTGATTACAACAAACTGTAGTTTATAGTTTCAGTGTGATGTCATGATGATGTCATTTGTTACTTAACACATGATGTAATCTGTAACGATGTGTTCATGTGATGTCTGTCCAGCTGACTTTGCTCTTCACATCAATGATATTAATGTTGATGTGAGTTATCGTTATTCAGTGAAACTGGCTGAGATGAGACACTGATTGTACTTCCTGCTCTCAGAGAGGAAGCTGCCTGTCGCCAAGCGACCTGTCAGTCTGTCCGGTGCCATGGTAACAGGTGTCCCCAGGAGCCTATCAGGAGACGAGAACGAGACTCCGCCTGATTACCCATCACCCCCTACTCCTGCCTCAGCTGCCCAGCCGACCTCTGGTGACCCCGAGAGCAGCTCGAACACTGAGGGGGGGGCAGGTACACACACACACACACACCCACACACACACACACACACACTACGAGTCGAGCAGCTCTTCTTCTTCCTCGTCTCTTTCTGCAGCCTCTCTGTTCGGCACCGTGTCACTTCCTGTGTGTCTGAACTCTTTAACTTCCTCTTTGTTTGTGCAGTTTTGCAGATTAAAGAAGAAAATGTGGATGGATCAGAACTTCCTCCTGAACGGACTGAAACAGAAACCAATGGAGGTTCTGGGGAGTTTTTCAGCAGCCAGGACCAGTAGGCCCGACCCGCCTGGACCCGCCTCTCCTTCATCTCTCCGTCTGTTTCTAGAATCATGACTCAGTCCTCGTGAACTCGTCTGCTGTGATCACATCACACTTTACTTTTCTATCTGAACAAACTGAAGTGGTTCTGTTAGCTGGACCATGCCTGTCAGAACTCACCGGGCCTCGTCGGGCCGTCCTCTGCTCCACATCCATGTGTTTATACCTCAGCTTTTGTCTCTGTCCTCCATCAGAATTCATCAGAATTCATCCTGATGGATTCAGGAAACTCTCGGACGATGAAATCGTGTCCAGAATTCTGCGTTTGTTGATTTGAAGCTTCGTTATCGTGAGAATTTGGGAATTTTTGTTTTTAGCTGAATTCTGATTTTTTTTCTTTAGAATTTAGAAATCTGAAAAATCTTGTTCTGACTTTTTGACTTTTTGATTTTATTTCACTTTAAACCAGAACATGAAGGATTTTTTCCCAGAAAACTGTTTTGAAATTCTTCAGATCTTCAGACAGAACAGAACCACTTGGACCCTGGACCTGAGAATTTCTTTAACTCTGGCTACAATCGTGCAGGAAGTGACTCGAGGACTGACTGGTTCTCTGCAGCCGGAGAGCTGGTCAGCTGTCCCGACCGTAGCTGCCTGTTGGGACGGGACATTTAGCTTGTTTGCTAACAGGAGGCTAACTGCTGGAAGCTAACTAACGCTGCAGAGTGAAATGGTTCTGAGCCGGTCCGACCGATGCTGCAGGAGTCAGTCAGTCCCTCTGCACTTCCTGTGCCCTCATCCTGAAGCAGTGAGGTTTTGTTCTACGATATAAAACATGTCAGTGAAACACGCTCGAGAACTTTGAAGCTCGTGTGTTGGATGCTAACACGAGGCTACCGAAGGCGTCTGGGACGTTAAACAACAGTAAAGTGTCGTCAGAAGCGGCGCTGTGGTGACGTGTAGCTCGTTTATCGTGTGACGTCGATCTGTGAAGAACAACACAGTTTTTGAAAGTGCGTGTCGATCTTCTGTTAGCCGCAGTCTGTCAGACGCTTCCTGCCCATAAAAAAACATCAAATTATTCAGTGGAAAAGTCTCCTGGCGTTTCCGTGGAGAGCGCTCTGCTCTTCACTTCATCTCGTCAGCTCCATTTTTCAGCTTCCCCAATAAAGATATTCTCTGTTGAGTCGTTAAAACGATCCGATGGACCGCGAGCTGACGTCATCAACAGACGTGGACGGAAACCTCCGAAGATTTAAAACACTCCAAAATCAAAAAGACACAAAAGTTTCAAAAAGTGTTTCCTGTCGAGTGAACAACAGAGACACATGAAGAAGAATCAGTAGTGTCTTTGTTCCTCCGGAGAGAAAAAGAATCAACAGAAGCGAAAAAAACCTGAGAAACGTTTTATATGATGATATTTTTAACGCCAAAATCTTTGTTGTTTGTTCGTGTTACCGTGATGTGTTCAAGGTCCAGAGCTCCTGATGTAGAGATGAGAACCCTGGACGCTGTGATGTCATGTTGAGATTAGCAGTCATTTAAAACGTGTGTGTGTGTGTGTGTGTGTGTGTGTGTGTGTGATGTGTTTGGATTCTGGATCAGCCACAGAACCAGAATCCAGCTAAGGAGAGCTGCAGATAATAAATAAATAAATAAATAAATAGATAAATAAAATAGAAAGATGAATAAATAGAAGCGCTGCATCGACATGTGGAAGTCGTCTCAGTGTCGTTTAACGTTTTCGTGCTGCAGATTGAGACCAGCAGACTTTACATAGAAACTATTAAATGATAGAGTAATGAAATGATTCGGTCAGGATCATCTGTTGAAAGTTTGAGTTCGTAATTTGAGCTCAACTGGGTCTCGACAGGCGATGAATGTTTGGTACAAAGTACAAATACTCAAGTACGAGTGAAACGATTACAGCGTGAATAAATAGCTCCAGCTACGTTCCGTTTTCATATTTCTAAATTCTGAGTTTATTGCAGTTCTGAAAGTTACATTAACGCTTCAAGATAAACAACCCGTTATGAAGTTTTATATAAAAGACTTTTATTCTGAAGTCAGAGTCAAAAAGTGACTTCCTGTCTGTCCATCAGTACAGTACAGAACTCTGAATGTATTTGTTAGTGTTCGGTCCATGTTGGATGTCTGTCCGGGTCAGCACGTAGAACTCAACGCACACTTTATCGTCAGCCAGTCGATGTTCTGCTGCTTCAGACAGAACTGATCTGTTCCGGTGCTGGTTTATATGAAGACACACGTCCAGAACCGAACCAGATCCTTGTTGGACTTGGTTCAGCAGAGTTGTGCAGCTAACGGTCCGTTTGTCTTCACATGCAAACTGTTGATACCTCACAAAAGGTTTATCAGACTCAGAGTGAAGATCGTTGTCGTGATGTAAGAACAGTTATATTATAGTTTATAGTTTACAGATTATTAGTTTAAGTATATTTGATTTAAAACACTGAAACAGTTGAAGATGATCAGATTGTAAATTCTGATATTAAACATGTTTAAGGTGAAACAGATGAAGGTAAATTTACATTTACAGATAAAAAGAAAACTATGTTTTAAGTTGAACATTATTATTATTATTATTATTATCATCATTATACGACAGAATAATCATCAGTCACAAAGAACACAGTTTGAAGTCATAAAGCTCGCTGACATCAGGTTATTGATCTGATCCAATCAGTCGTGTTCATAGCTTAGCGTTAGCTTAGCTAACGCTAAGCTAATGTTAGCGTTATGGATAGATGAAAGCCTCCGAGTTATTCAGAGTTGACTTGAGAACATTTTTGTCTTTACAGCGGTTCTGATCCGTGTTCTTTATCTCAGTCATCTCATGATTTTCATGAAGTGACTCAAATATTTTGACTTGATATTTTTATGATTTTTAACTTTTAGCTGCGACAGAAAAGAGCTTCCACACTGATCTGACATGGAGCCTGTTTCCATGGTGACGGTGCACAAATGAAGCATTGTTGGGCTCACTGTGTGTGTGTGTGTGTGTGTGTGTGTGTTTCTTGTTACCGCCGTTGCTGTGTGTGTTTGTGTTTGTCGTCTTTTTGTACGTGAGCGTCGATAACGTTGGACGTCTTCGTGTTTCGGTGCTACTGACGTTTTACATTTGATACGTTTTTATAGAGCGATTCTGCCGGACCGCCTGCGACCCGGTCGACCCAGTTGTGTTCTGGACGCAGCTGTTTGTGATTTGTTTGTTTGTGGAGAAAATAACTGATCTGTGTTTCAGCTGGAAACTGCTCAGTCTGATGATTTCATCCTTGGATTCTGTGATCGTCCGTCAGTTTGTGACGTTCAGGGTCCCGAGGGGAAGCCGCAGGTTCTACAGGGTTTCTGGAGGTTTTAAAGATGGCCGTGTTTTCTTAGTGAGACAGAACTCAGATCAGCTGCTCTGCAGTTAGTAATGGGTCAGAGAGGATTCTGTGATCACGACTGAAAGTTTAGCTTTTTTTCCCATCTTTTAAATGGAGTTAACAAAATGTTTTGTTTTTCATTTTTCATTGCAGCCGAGTCGTCATCACCGAGGGAAGTTACCCAAAAGACTAAGTTCAGGAGAATTGTTTAAATTTCCCCTGAAAATGTTTTTTTTTTTTTTTTTCAAACTTTTTCAGACGTGAAACAAAACATTTGGAAACAATATTTTAAAATCAAAGTTTAATGTCTCGAACAAAGTTTGGATCCAAAAATGTTCAGACTGATCAAAGTTGCACCGGATACAAACAGAATCAGAATTAAAAGGAGTGACGTGCTGCTGAGCTCCAGAGTTTTATCTCAACAAAACAAGATGAGGAAATCGTGATCGCAGAAAACTTAACTTTCATTCATGAACCGGACTGAACTGTTCAGAACCGCAGCCGCTCTCGGGCTCGGACGGCTACGGACTCGTTTTCAAATGGACAATAATGGAGCTGCTGTCTGGTGCTCTGCTGCTGTAAACCTGCAGACAGCCGACACCAAACAGCACAACGTTTGGATCAAAGTAAAGTCTGCAGAACCGAGCCCAGACTGAAGCTGCTTTTACTTTGACTTTTTTTCTTTTTATTCGTGTCTGTTTGTGTGTTTTGGTCGACATGTTCGTGCTGTGAACACGCCGTTAATGGAGCTGTTCTCAAAACATGCAAATGTTTCTGAAAATCTACATGTAGATTTAATCTATATCCAGATTAATGTCCAGATATAGATTAATATCTATATATAGATTAATATCTATATACTGTTTGTGTTCTGTACAGACGTTAACTGTCATGAAGCTTTTTTTAATACATTGTGCAATTTTTGGCAGCATGATTGTGAAGAATTTCTGACTCACTTTACATTTTTTATGCAATAAAAAAGTTATGAGAAAATAACTGTTGACAGAAAACGTTTGTTGGAGTGAATTATTGATCCTGACATTGTGAATATTTGTCTTTATTTGTGTTTTTATGTTGAACTTTCATTAGATATTTTTAGACTCTGGAGTGAATCGTCTCAAAAAAGGTTTTTGTTTAATCAATCAGTAATTCTTGGAATATTTTTGTTGATTTCTTTTTCATTTTTATTTTTTATATTTCTATTGTTTATATTTTCTTAGAGATACTCAAATGTTGTAGTAATATTTGTGATATTTTATCCAAACAATTCCTGAAAATGTCAGTTTCACATGAAAAGGAACTCTTTTGCTTTCATTTGCGGTGGATCTGATATATAACACATAAACCTGAGAAATCTGTTTTCATTTTGGCTGGATTTCATTTTGTAAAACAGAACTTTGCAGGATTTTATTTTAAAACAAACAATTCAGTTTCATTTAATCTTTTGATCCGAACAAGTCAGGAAACTTGTACAGGAATGTCTGGGAATCTTTCTTTCTCAATCTTTCCAGAGGGTTAGGGTTTGCAGTATTTTTTATTTGCACAAGACTCTGCTGGAATTTTCAGGATTTCCTCTCATTTTGTCTTCAAGAAATATTCCATTTTTCTTTCATGTGTTAAATCAACATTTACAAGAAACATTTTTTTTAAACAAAATTGCCAGAACATTTCTTGGAAGATTTCTACTTGAATTTTCAGGAAAAACTCTTGGAATTCCAGATTTCTTCTCACATGTGCAAAATGTGTTTTCAGACTATTATTTTTTAATCGACCAATGTTCAGAGTGTGAACAGCAAGTCTTTCACTGTTAACACTGTTCACATTGTGTAGCTGAGGCTGATGTGATGTCATCACTTCTGCAAGTCTTTTCTTATAACTCATCCTGTGGACACACGATCATTTGGAAGCTGATGTTAGCATTTAGCTCGAGGGTCGACTGCAGGGACGCGTGGTCAGGGAAGTCCACATGGATGGAAACTATCTGCAACTTTGGTAGAGTTGGTCAACACGTACATCTTTGAAATAAATATTTTCAGTATATTTTCTTCACATCTACAGATTGTCCGAAAAAATATTGGAAAGTGTCAGGAATTGGGAATTTTTCAGGAAATGTTCAGGAATTTTACAAGAACTTTACGCATTTCTTCTATATGTTTTTTCTTTTACTGAAAT